>NC_140961.1:89780622-89880622 GCF_056783735.1 Eptatretus burgeri
CCCGTCAGTGAAGCAATAGGTGGTATTTGCTCGTATCCAATATATACTGTAAAGCTCTTTATAACCACTGACTCACTGACTGATATCAAAGATTGGTATCTTCCGGGTGACGTGGAAAGCTGAAATTTTGCAGGCTAATCGACATCGAAGCCGGAATGCTGGTGAAACAATCACAGTTCCGTAGAAAAGCATCCTTAAATTAAAATATAAACAAATGGGGGAAAAAATGAAAATAAATATATGAAAAATCAAATGCAGGTGAGCGACCTGAGATAATAGAGAAGCATGGTTCATATGCTTCCACAATGTGTAAGCACTCCCTCACCTATGAAGACCCACTCACATCTCTCACTTGTGAATGGAGGGAATATCCAATTCGTTCTCACCTAATCAATTAACCCAGGTGGCTTGGATTATATAAATAAATCGATTCCTGCCATGCTCTTCTAGCTGAAGAAGCTGCATAAAGCAACCAAGAAAGCCTCCCAAGGTACGCCTTTTGCTGTTTCAAACCGTTCCCAGAGTTCCTCCACTGCTGTGAAGACATTCACAAATGGTACATTCATGAGAATCCCAATGCTGCAGACCGCCTCAGCTGTTGGACCAGTTTCACTGCTTTTTGGCGAATCATTAGTGACAGCGCAGACAGAAATGCATACCAATGAGGCTCCCAAGCATGTACCACATGCAAATGCCATAAGCAGTCAACATATAAATGATAACCAAAGACCCACTCACTTCTCTCACCTGTGAATGGAAGGAATAACCAATTAGTTCTCACCGAATCAATTAACCCAGGTGGGATTCTCATGAATGTACTATTAAGCATTAGATATGATCAATCCCATTTTTGGAAATTTACATTTTGTTTTACTTTAAATGTATTGTATATTTGATTCTCAAGCTGATGCTATACTGTATTTGATTGATTCATGTATAATAATGGAATATATTGTGCAGGATAAAGGAAAAATTTGGATATTGCACTTGTCATATACAGGATATTGCATCATGGCCCATTAACCTTTCTTAACCGAACCAGTTTACTTGCTAGTTTCAGTGTTTCCTTTTTTTCCTCAGTTCCTCTTTTTCTTTTCGTTCATCTCCTTGGTATTTGCCCAACTGCAAGTTCTACCTTACTCTTCCACGAGCTTCGCTCTTGTAAAGAAAAAAATATGTTTCAGGCTAGGACATATGACAATTGAAACATTTATTAAGTGTTAACAAATTGCTTAATGTTTAAATGTTTTTCTTTTTGGGGGTATAATGCTAAAGAAGGGCTGATAGGATAGCTCAGAGTTATGCACACTCACCTTTCAGCTGTCTAACCTGCATTCGACTTTCGACCCATTTACAAACTGTAATCCTGGTGTTTCACATGCAGGGTAAGAAAAAGTCATTCCAATGCGGGTAAGAACATCAATGTGCGCCATCTATCGGAAAGACTTTAAGCCAGAGTTCCCATCTTTCAGCACTATTGGTTGGTTGATGTTAAATATCCCACAACGTCTTTTGCAAAGAGTAGGCAAGTTATTATCAGCACCATTAACAAATTAAAAATTTTGCCCTGATTGACTGCTGGGAAGAAAATGTCAAACAACTCAGTATAACTTTTTTCCAAGGATATACTTCAGCAGCAGTGACCCTCTGTCAAGTGTATAGTACTTTATTTGAATAATTGATGAATGCTAAATGAGGATATTGTGCAGTTTCCTGATTATAATTCACGGACCAGTGTTTGTGTGTTTGTTTGTTTGTTTGTTTGTGGGTTTATTTGTTGTGCTACTCCTACATTTCTGAGTGAATTACATCCATACTTGCAACAGATGATCAGCACAACACAAATTAATGGATATGGGTGTTTTTATGTTTGCCGGTGGTCTTGGGGGAGGGGATAGAGGGGTGAGGGAACGCAACTTCTCTGTAAATGTGTATCGTGTCGTGCCACTTCCAGGTCAGGGAGGGTATTACAAGTCTCCACCATTTACATTTACAGTACAGTACAGTATCCCTGTCCTCGCGTTTTCCAGTGCAGTGGGGTGTTTTGCATTAAATGCAGAATGCATTTTTTTTGTTTCATGTATGGAACTCCAGTTTTCTTTTTGGCCTACACAGAGCTGTCATTTGCTTATACACTGTGGGAGCAATTTTAGTCACAGGAAACTATAATTCAATACAAGCTGTTTATTCAGTAAAATACAAGACACTCCTGTGCCCAGAAAGAAGGCCCCAGCCTGCTACATAGTTGCAAGCTAAAGACTTAATTCTACATAGAATATTGAGTACATATATACAGTTTTAACAAGCCTGGTGAGGGCGTAGTGGTTAGGGAAGCGGCTTGGGATCCAAAAGGTCTGGAGTTCAAGCCCTGTTGGCCGCTTGAACTAATACACAGCAGGAGGTTGACCCAGCCTGTCATTCTTCAGAGGTCGGCGAAGTGAGTACCAGTGCACTGGGCCCGGTGTATGCCCCATTTAGAATAGGTGTACCATATCCCTGTGTCGTAAGAGGCGACCAGGGTTGCGTCAGGAAGGGCATCCGGCGTAAAAAAACCTGTGCCAAATCATTATGCAGATCATAACGGATGATCTGCTGTGGTGACCCCTAACGGGAGCAGCCTAAAGAAGAAGAAGAAGAAGAAGAAGATATACAGTTTTACCACGGTATTCGATGGAACTTTGTGGATTTCAAATTTGCTACATAGAGGGGTTTTGGTTTGTTTTGGAGTTTGTTTACAGCCTCGGGAAGGGGTGTGGGGGGGGGGAGATAGGAGAGAGTCATGTTTTGCCCTGCCGACTAAGATGGTCACCGGATAGATAAAGTTTTACAAGGTTGTTTACGACTCAATGAAAGAAATGTGTGCTTTCTGCCCTTCACAACCTTTCACAGCATATATATTTATTAAATTATTTCTTAAAAGCACAAAACTAAGTTAATTTTGCATTTTACATTATTATAAATTCAATCAACAATTCAGTTTCCACAGTTCCCCCTTTTGTTCAAACAGAACAACCTAATGGTTTGTTCTGTGAAGACAAACCCACTGAAAATCTAAATTTGTCATCGGCTAGTGGCAGGCTCATTTCCACTGCGTCACCTAGACTTGTGCTCTGTGGTGGGTTAACACCCTAGCAAGTGGATGCAACCCCTGGGGGGCACCACCTCCCCATGCCCACGGAGTTGGAGCGCCCAGGCGATTTTGGAAGGAAAGAACCCTGTGCATTCCGAACATATACATCCAATAGGCAATTGCCTTTTTCAATTTTACTAACCAGATTTAATTTGAGCAAGCCACTCAAATTATTTTTTCCCTGATATTTTAAAGATATGTTTATTATTCCACATCTCTTCATCACAATCATCCATCTGTTTTTGGTTCATTAGCAACAATTGTTGAGAATTCAAAAGGTTTTTGTCAGTACCAAAGGCACGAGTGTCTATACTTTCGTATTTTCCATAAAATACCACTGGCATGGTGTCTTGACTAAATTTTATACGAGGTTCTTCATTTTTTGGGTTTTCTGGATCTTCTGGATCTTCAGGGTCATCATAGATGCTCAGAGATGGTTGGTCCAGAGAAACTTCATGTGCTACCATCATTGTTACAGTGGCAAATTTTCTCACACACACACACTGATCATTACTTTTATGCAAGCTATGATGACAACAATAGCAATGAATATCATAAGCCCAACTTACAATATGTGGAGTATCCATGTTCCCCATCAACCAAACATATTTTCCAACCATGAGCCGAATATCAATCACTTATTAAAATCATGATACTTTGCAGCTACCTTCATTGCATGTTGTACCACATCATGGATATGTACCTTTTAATGATGCCTCGGGTTCCAAGAGATTATTCATCCATATGCTTCTATCTATCCTTGTCCCAGTAATTTGTTCCTCAAACGTTACTTTTTCTTCCCCATAGTATTGGCATGTCGAGTTACCCAAGTAAGGTCCATTTCCTTTTGTACTTATTTGGCAAACTATTCCCACTTCTCCATTTATCACCTAAAAATGCGGTGGGTGTTTCTCCAATCCTTCGCCCTTCGATAGTGAGGAAAAATTTGTCCTATATCGGGGAGTGTGGTCATCTTTTTCCCTTGCACATAGGAAGTTACATTTCACCCAATGTTATCTCTCATACTCTTGCATTTACTTCCCCATCCAGTCCCTCCTATTCTCAATAGGACTGGATTAGCCTGTCTACAAACCAGGTACCCACATATATCTTCCCCTGAAAATGGGACTGCCGGAATGGGAAGTCTATGCTTGGATAAGTGGGGTAGCTGTGAGCAAACCCAACACTTGCTCTTGTTCATACTTTTATCATGTTGTAAAGATATTGCAAAAAGGTGTTCAGTGGATGTCCATTTATCCCTTCATGTAACACTATGCCTCATTTCAGGCATACAGTGCCTACATCCCCTGCATCCCGTGTGCGTAGAGGATAAATGGGGCTTCTGAGGCAGCCATTCCAATGAATGGGGGAAAAGGGAAAAACTCTGAATCAAGGCCCAAAATCCCAAGATAGGAGACTGATTCCTCCCCCTCCCACACAAACAAATGTAAAATTGAGACTGTCTCAAGGCCCAAAAGTGCAAAATAGGAGACTGATCTCTGCCCCATTGAGCAAATGTAGAATTGAGACTTAATGATTAAAGCACTTCTTTCCTTTTATATTTTCATTCCATTCAAAGAGCGAACCAATGAATATTTGTCTATGTTTTACTTTGGGGAATAACTTAATTTTCCTATTACATTCATCACCATCGAGTATATTCACAATGATTACTTTGGAACTTAGTTTTTGGTTTAAGTATTTTTTTTGAGCAGAAATGAAATGATAAACTTCTCTTAATGCTCTTGTCTAACCACCTCCTGAGCCACATATCATTTTGATATTGTAGTAAATTATTTTTCCATTGTTCAATTGATAACCATCAAAGTTTTCAGTCCATTCAAGGATATTAATTTTTTTATTTACATCCTCCAATTTATTTGTAATTAAATTTATCCACTTATTTGTTTATCTACTTTTACCCCAGTTATTTCTTCAATAAGACTGATTTGATATTTGTCACATTCTTGATGTTTCCCATTTAAATACCAAGGCTGATTACATCTCCACTCTTTGGTTTGGTTATTGCTTGGTTCTATCATTTATAAATCATTAAAAAGACGGCAGTAGCCTGTTAAAATTCCCAAGCCAATATCTTAACACTTATACATATAACCATAAAGGAGACTATTGATTCCATTCTCTAAAATATATCTTTTATCATCAAAAGCTCCTCATGCTTTCTTATTTACCTCTTCTGTATATAGTTGATGTTTATAACTTCTTATTGTATTCATTTTCCTGTACTCTTCCTTCTTTAAGGTTAAACAGCTGTAATGTTTAAAATTTATTGTTTCCTTGATTATATTTTACTTTATTCCCTTTAGCTTCTTATCACACCTTTCAATGTAATTATTATCAATATAAGTAAAAGCATAAGACTTTTTATCTCAATCCTCTTAATTCACTCATGACCTTCCCACCCAATTAATCTTTAAACTTACCAATAACCTTTTTATTCTTTGATGAAAACAACACATCAACTGACTTATACTTACTTGTATCATATATATCAATATTATCAATCATATCCTCATATACATCACTTGTCTTAATTTCTAATATAAAACTATCTGTATCCATATATAACAACACATTATCCTTATACTTTGATTTTAAATTATTATAGTAATAGTTATACATTAACGACTTTGACAAGTCCAGAATTGATGTTCCGATATAAATAGGTTTATCCATTTCAATACTCTCTTTTTTCAAATGAATTGCACAAAAGTTCTCTGAAAACACCTCCGCTCGTTCAAAACTTGGGATCTTAATTAACTTTGAAGCATGTTTCCAAGATGGAGCAAGTCTTATGTTTTGTCGATTCCTAACATTTTCCATCATCTTTGCAAATACAGCATTATTCATTAATTTATAAAAGTCCTTCTCAAAATCTGTTTTTGCTTCTGTTCTCCTTTTGTATTAAAATCAATATACTTCTTTTACCAATGACTGTTTAAATTTCAAAATCCGATGAATTTTCCTCACTTTCAACCCAGCAGATAAATATTGTCTCAAGTTCCTTTGATGCAAAACGTAACTTTATCATTTAATGTCGTAAGTAGTTTTTCTGGAGATTTACCTTTTATATTAAATGACTGTTGGTAATCACTTAACCATTCTTTTCTTTGACTTTCTTTATCAGGGGCATAAAGTAGGTCTTTATGTTTGTGATGAAGTTCTTCTGGATATTTTTAATCAACCTCAAAATAATATCCAACTTCAGTTTCATCCAATTCTTTTTGAGAGGAGACAACAATGTCTTGTGAAACTTTTTCATAATTTTTTTAACCCATTTAAGTTTTCCATCAGGTAAAGATTGAGACATAGCCCACCCATACAAATTGTTAGCATCATAATACATCAGGTAAGTGTTGTCCTCATTCTTATTATAATCAGGAAGATATTTGTTATTTTCTTTGGCATATCTCTTGGAACATACTTGAGATATTCTGACTCTTTTAGTCTTCTCTATCATTAAAAGCATATCTACATCACTGATTAATTCCAAATGTTGTTTTGTCATTTTTAACATCGCACTCCAAGCCAAAACCGGGGCTGTGTAATATTGAACGGGGTCTAATCCATAAGAATTTTTTATTGTGACAGACTGTTCTAAAAGTTTCAAACACATCAGCCAATAACAATACATCAGTTTTAAGATACAAATCATGATATTCTCCACGATTCTTTACATTAAACTTCTCCCAAACCTTTTTAGCTCGTGCATAATCTCGATCGGAAATATGAGTTTTATTCAACTTGCCATAGAAACTTTCCCTTGAAGGAAGTTGTGTTTCTTTAAACTTTTCAAATCAATCCATGTAGTCATACGGATATATTCCCTTAAGTGATAAGAGATCAATCTCTTCTTGATTTGAGAAATGTGATTGAAGATTCAGTAAGTTTTTAATATTTGATGCAAAGTTAGATAATGGACTAGCCATAAACTTGTATGTGTCAAAAAATCTGATATGGGTTATAGGGGGATGTATGAATTGTTTTTGTAAATGACATGTATTTTTGTTCTGTGTTTGGAATGGCAGAAATATCTTCAGATGTCTTTGAAAGTTCATTTATAAATAGATGTGTGTCATAGTGATGTGTGTTTTTACCATATTTATATAATAAAACTTTGCTTAAAATATAATTTTCTTGATGAAAATTTCATTTAATTTATTGGTGAATCTGTGCTAAAAACCATTTTATCCTCCAACTTTTTTTTCATTAATAAATACAATGTATCAAGACACAAAAGACAAGTTTCAATCAATCTCTTCATTTGTAAAAGATACTGAGAAATATGTCGAGGATGTAAAATTGAATAAAGATAAATATAACAACTATTGGATAAAAACAATGATGGTGAATAATACCAGTTCTTCAATTTCCTTCGGTGGAAGGGCTTTTAATATACCTGGAAGAACATCAATTAAAGTAGCTCTAACAAAAGATTATCTTCTCGTTCTGGCAATATATTCAAAAATAGAAAAAGCAATGAAACACGAAAAAGTATCAAAAAAGAAAAACCTTATGGATGAATCTTCAGAAATAAAAGAGAAGACCATCTGTAATATGCAAGGAGAAATTTGTATTTTTTTCAACAGCCCTAAAGATGTAAATCCTGATGAAATAAAGGATGTTAATATATCAGGTGAAATGACATTTCGTTCAGTAATAGTTCAGGACCATTTTTAAATTACCTTTAATATAAAAAATGTCGTAGTTGAATCTGTTAATGAAAAAAAGTACATAGATATAGATGGTAATCTTTTTTTCTACTAATTAAATAAGAGTCATTATTCAACTGAATATTTTGAAGATAATGAGAGTGATGACAGCTATGATACCGAGAGTTTGTGTTCACACGACAGTTATGATACTGAGAGTTTGTGTTCAAACGATAGTGATGAAAGTAGTTGTATAGATGATTGTGAAAGTACTGAAGATGATACTGAAGATGAATTTTATTTGAAGCAAAGTTTTACTTTATAGATATGAATAATATACTTGATCTTGAGCCCCTTGAATTCCCTGATTCTCCATATGACAAATTTGAGAATTGTCCTGCCTGTGATGGAGTGGGATTAAACAAAGTCAAAAGCCTATAAACAATGTATATTCTGTGATTATCTTCTAATTAATGATCATGAAAAATAAAAAAGAAATATAATTCTTTTCGATTTACACTAAAAATGAAATACTTCAGAAGATTGATTCGAGAAAAGAATTTAAAGTATGAGGGTGATAACACACCTTTCCTTACAATGGAAGAAACTGTGAAGGTATTAGAGAAATGTTCAAAGGATTGTTGTTATATTATATATGATTCACGATTGCCATTTTCAGGGAAATATCAACACAAGATATTGTATAAATAAAATAATGGATTATCTTGAAATTAAACCTGAACCTATGATAAAATATAGTTTCTAAAAAAGCCAATAATAAATTAAATAATCTGTTTTCCAAATATATAAATGAATGATTTTTTTTCCCATTTGGGAAAATAAGATAAAATTTAACAACCATAAAAATCTTTCAAATTCATGAAGATGTCTCATAGTTTGTTCAAGTGGATGTGGAAAAACCTGCTTACTTTTAAAGATGCTCCTTCCTCACAACTTTTTAGATTATGATAATTTAATAATTTTCACAAAGTCAAGTTTTCAATCTGAGTATCAACTACTCTCACAAGGTTTTAATGCTGGTCTTCAAAAAGAAGATATAATCGGTTTATTTAAACCTCAAAACAAACAAAATGATTACAACATTGAAGATATAATACCACTATTTTGTGATACATCTTCTTCTTGTTGGTGTTTCGGCTGCTCCCGTTAGGGGTCGCCACAGCGGATCATCCGTTATGATCCGCATAATGATTTGGCACAGGTTTTACGCCGGATGCCCTTCCTGACGCAACCCTGGTCGCCTCTTACGACACAGGGATATGGTACACCTATTCTAACCGTGGCATACACCGGGCCCAGTACACTGGTACTCACTTCGCCGACCTTGGCAGGATGACAGGCTGAGTCAACCTCCTGGTGTGTATTAATTCAAGCAGCCAACGGGGCTTGAACTCAGGACCTTTTGGATCCCAAGCCACTACCCTAACCACTACGCCAACACCAGGCATTTTTTTGTGATACAGAGAGATAGAAAAAGAAATCAAAACCAATAACTTGTATTCTTAGTGATAATGCGGATGATATACCTTCTCCCCAAGATTTGGATAAATCTAAAAAGAACCTCGTTATCTTTGATGATTGTGTTAATGAGAGAAACCAAATGTTAATGGATAGCTTCTACACAAGAGGGAGACATTCTTCTTGTAATTGTATTTATCTAAGTCAATCATACTTTCAACTCCCTCGTCGCTCCATAAGAAACAATGCTTTTATCCTTTTATTTTATTCAATAATAGTTCAGGACCATTTTAAAATTATCTCAAAAACAATACTTTTATTTTATTCAAGTTAAATTCATTAGATATGAACAATTTTTGGAGAGAAAATTGTTCCACATCATGTAGTAAAAAGGAATTTGGGGATTATATGAAGCACATGACTGAAAAATATAAATATATTGTTGGGAAACAAGATGAGATATGAAGGGATCTATTTTTTTTATTTTATAAACTATATATATATATATATAAATATATATATATATATATATATATATATATATATATATATATATATATATATATATATATATATAATATATATATATATATATATATATATATATATATATATATATATATATATATATATATATATATATATATATATATATATATATATATATATATATATATATATATATATATATATATATATATATATATATATATATATATATATATATATATATATATAGTTCAAAGTGTGTCTGTCTGTGTGTCTGTTTGTGTGTTTGTCTGTGACCTATGCACGCGAAAAGTGCTGGACTTATCCTCACCAAACTTCACATGCTGACAGAACTTGTACCCGGGAGTGTCCCGATGTAAAAGAATTGTACTTCCAACTTGCGCTTTCCGAATTATGACGTCATCACCTGATTTCATAACGTTAATTTTTCAAGTTCAGTCGATTGACATGGGGCCAACGCCATTTGCAATAGAATGCAAAAAATAATGCGACAGTCAATTGAAGACAATGACTTCCGACTTCCCGGTTTCCGAATTATGACGTCATCACCTGATTGCGGAACGTTAATTTTTTCAAGTTCAGCCGATTGACATGGGGCCAACGCCATTTGCAATAGAATGAAAAAATAATGCTACAGTCAATTTAAGACAATGACTTCCGACTTCCCGGTTTCCGAATTATGACGTCATCACCTGATTGCATAACGTTCATTTTTCAAGTTCAGCCAATTGACATGGGGCCACCGCCATTTGCAATAGAATGACATAATAATGCTGCAGTCAATTGAAGACAATGACTTCCGACTTCCCGGTTTCCGAATTATGACGTCATCACCTGATTGCGTAACATTAATTTTTCAAGTTCAGCCGATTGACATGGGACCAACGGAATTTGCTCGAGAATGAGAATGAATTAAGTGGCAAATGATGACATGAAACCAGCCTCGCATTGTTGAGGCATTATGGTTTTTTATCTGATGCGGCAATGAATCTTAACATTCTTGAACTCGAGTCTTCTGCATATAAAACATGGCAGGGAAAATATAATATTATAGTGGTGATGAAAAAAAAATAATGGTGGCAGCCTCTACAATTTTACAATTAACTGTGACATATACTCCTTCAGACCCGCCGTCATCCACGGGATTCCTGTGCGGAGCATGGAATCCCTGCTAGTTACATATTTTAATGACAACTATTATTATAAATCTTATGGGTAAATCTGCTTCTGGAAAAAAACTTTCATAAATCAAGGATCTTGTATAGTACAAATGAGAATATTTTTAATTTGCTTAAAAAGCACTATGTAGTTCGTATTGTAGCAACAGCATCGAGAGCAATAAGACCTGGAGAAGTAGAAGGTGAAGATTATTGCTACATTTCAGTAGAGGAACATATGCGATTGAGGAATGAAGGTCAAATATTTGAGGAGGTTTCTCTTGGTGCAACAAAATATTCACATTGTAAGAGTGAGTTAAAGGAACTAAAATCTGGTGGTCTTGGAATATTAGAAACTAATCCAGAAGGAATGAGACAAATTATTAAACATCTGAGTGGTCATGGGGTTAAGATTTTATCATTCGGTTTTGATATTGATGAAGAAACTCAACGCAAATGTATTAAAAGCAGAGATACAAGTATTAGTGAAGAAGAATTTACAACTCGTATCAATGTTATTAAATAATTTGGTGAAATATTTAAAGAAAAGGATTTATTTGAACACATCGACTTTAATGATGAAGGAAAGGAAAATTTCCCTGTCGACCTTTATAATTCAGTGAATGATATTTTCCAATAAATAAATGGATGCAAAAGAAAGAGCAAGAAGATTTAAGGAACATCAAGAGTTGGTTTCAAAAGTTGTAAAACAACAGGAAGACATAAAGAAGAAACGCAGACAGAAACTAACTGGCGAAGAAGCATTTGAAATAAAACAAGATAAATTTTTTAAACCACTTTTAAAAACTTCCCCAAAAAAATTATTGATGTTTCCACAGTTCCCACAATAGAATATACTCCTAAAAAACTTAAAATTTTAAAAGATTTCAGTCAAATGATGGAGGAAGAATTACAGCATATAGGAGAATCAGAATATGATGACGAAGGATTATTTCAACAACTGGAAGAGATTAATCAACCCCCTGATTATATTGTGAATGCTCTTCAAAACAATGAATATTCAGCAGATTCAAAAACCATAGCAGGACTCATTCCAACGGAATAACCAGCAATATTTCATCTTGTTCAAGAAAAGGTATTGATATTTAATGATGAATTAAGGTTCTTGAGTTCTGCTCAACTCCCTGTAAAATTAACCCCCTTATTAATGTTTCTTCTCACAATAGATGGAAGACAAGGTTCAACTGTGAGGGATGAATCAAAGTATTTTGATAAACCATTGGATATGAAAAATAAGGATGATAGAGTATATATTGATCTGCTGGACTCTCTTAATTATAGGGGTAGTCTATCTGGTAAAAGTTGGAAGAATGAGGAGAAACACATTATTCAGGTTTAAAGTATCCTTGGTTCAGGTGTTAGTTTTCTTCCAAATGACCCATCACAATGAGTTAATTGACTGTTACTGCTGTTAGGATGTAGGAAGGCTGGAAATAACAATTGTTTTCATGAAGCATCAGCCATTTTAGACCAGATGATGAACATGAAATAATTGATAAATGTCAATGCAAAGACATTTTATCTCGTATTAAATAAGATGAGAAGCACAATCCTGAGTTTTAATTTCACAACAAACGACCACACATCTTCATTCCCATACACACTACAACTTGACGCAACTAAAGAATATGAGGCATCTTTATTGTCCATGGAAACTTATAATGCCTTATTTAATATCACCAAGAAAAATGACAAGTTTAGTGATAATCTGGGAAGTGGATACAAAACGATAACAGTTTCATCTGGAGCATATGAGATTTCTCAAATTGGTTCACGAGCACCAGCCAGAGTGACCACTATATTCGTTATGTCTGTGTGTTTGTCTGTCCAGAGCATAACTCCGTGGACTTTGATCAGATCTTGATGAAACTTCGTTATTTGTTCGATATCAATGTTTCGTTGTGCTTTCCTGGATGAGGGCGTGCTATGCTCATTGCGGGCAGAGCCACGTTAAAAAAAATAGCCATTTTCAGGGGGTAGTCGGATTAAAAATCTATCTTCTCCTTGGGAATTGAATGAATGGAATGGGTTCTTCGGTATTTGAATAGCAAAATGAATTATCCAAAACTTGTCGTTGTCCAATTTCTTATTTTCGTCCCAAGGTCAAGGTCACAAGGTCAAAAAACTTAGAAAATTGCGAATTTTGACATCAACATCATTCGACCGCCCAAACTTTGACAGCTTGGATGACAATATTTTTATGCATAATCTTGAGGTCATTCCCAACCTAAAGTCTTTAAACCATTTTGCTCTATCTCAAACACCTTGCTCGTGGCACCCCCTTCAAGTTTGTTTTTATGCTGATTTCATCAAAGTATGGATAATCCAAAGAGTGTGAAATGCCATACAGACTATATGATGTTATATTGTTCTTGGAATGTTCCAGAGGAAGTTTTGCACCAAAGGTCATAATCCTTGACCTTTGACCTTTAAAGGCCACAAAGGTCAAATTTTCAAAGTTGTGGGAATCGAACTGGGTTTTCGAACTTCTTCGACGAACTAACTCCAATAAGCTATAGCACGTATTCTGTTTCCTTATTTTAATGTCCACAACATTGTATTGTTACCTTTAAAGGTTATGCAAAGGTCAAATTTTGAAAGTTTTCGAACGAAACCGTGTTTTTCGACATTTTGCAGCTTATTACCTGTCACCAGTACCACATCATGTTGATCATTTTTATAACTTGGTCACTAATTATCACATTATCTCATCCTTGACTTCTGGAACAATCTGCATCGTCAAATACCGCTCGTGAAACATTGTCCTCTTCAGACTTGTATCTCCTGAAATTGCTCGTCTTATTAAAGAACATGGTGATGAACCAAAAATATTCTTATAGATATTGAAAAACGTACTTCAAAATCAACGATTAAACTTAAAAATAACTACAAGGTTGATTTCACAATTGATAATTCATTTTGAGAGTTATTGGGTTTCTCCTCAAAAAATTTTGAAACTAATGGGACGGTTTACAGTGATAATGTTAAACAAATATCCTCAGGCATAAATTCGGTATTAATTCACTGTGATTTGATTGATGGTGCTTATAATGATGGAATAAGAACAAATACAATATTTTCATTCAGTGCATACTCAACCCCAATTGGTTATAAATTCAATATGGAACCCAAAAATCTGGTTTATCTCCCTGTGTCAGGAAAAACCATATACAGAGTAAATTTTAGGATAACCGACCAAGATAATGGCATGATTTCTTTTAATGGAGAAGTTATATCCATCAGAATTCACCAAAGTGAAGTTTTCCAATAAATAAATATGATGGTTCTTGTGAGGAAACACGAGCTGGGAAAAATATAAAATAATTACATGGGATGGGATGTTCCTTTCCCCATACTCCAAGGGTGAAGGTATGTATCTTGGTAGAGGATACTATAAACCAAAGAGATAAAGGAGTGTCGGACATCAATTTAGAAAAAAACGAGATGGGATAATTGATACTCTAATGGGCATAGGTTCAACTATTCTTAAACATAAACACCTAATTGGTTCAACTGCTTTTGCTGTGGGAAATTTAGCGGGTGCTATAAAGAGTATAAAAAATGCCCAAAAGGAATCTCATAAATTACAAGCAATAAAAGAAATAAAGAAAGGCAAAAATCAGTTGTCTCCCCAAGAACGACAGAAAATAATTCAAATACTTGGGTCAGGGTTTCAAAAGTTTTAACATCTTTTTTCCGAAATAAATACAAGTATGGAAGCAAATGATAGTATCTATGATTTGGATGAGACCATTGTCATCTCAAACTCTACTAAAAAAGAAGATTACTTCAAAGTAAAAGCAATAACTGGAACAGACTGGAATGCAAATGAAACAAAAGTTTTGAAATAAATAATCAACAAACTTACTTGAATCAAGCCGAAATTTTCTTTTTGTGTAAATTTACATTCACTAAGGCTGCGACCAACACAAACGCTACACTCGTAAATGACTTATTCTGGAAAATGTTTCATAGTGTTCGTTTGTACATTGGAACACAAGAAGTTGAAGCATTTGATTATGTCTCTGCTGTATCTGAAATGATGAAATGTACACTATATACATTCAGTGATGGAATGGGAAAGGGGTCTATCGAAGGTTTTATTCCCGATATGTCAACGGGAACAACCACAGACCCTGGATATAGTCAAAGGAAAGGAGCGTATAATGATGATACAAAGGGAGGTAATCCTTTTACCCTTAAAGGTAGATTTGGATTCTGTGATCATGATAAAGTTCTGTATGGTCTTAAAATTAGATTTCAACTGCAAAGGAATGATAATAAAAATAGATTGCTTTTTGATGTGGCTAATTCTCTTTGCTGATCAGAATAAATTTGTTATTGTTGAAATGAGTTGGTATATTAGTCAATATACTCCTAATCTTAAAACAGAAGAGATGTTGAATAGAAGACTAAACTCAAAGAAACCACTCAATGTATCATTCCTTAAAAGAACATGCCAACACGTTAAACTGAACCAAACCACTTACACATGGAATTTGGGTGTTCTGGAAGGAAAACCACGATATCTGTGGCTCATTTTTTTAAAAAAACCAGATGGTGAAACTGCTACTGATGAGAATAATGCATTGAGTGATAATGCTAAGGTGAAACAACTTCGCGTTTCTCGAGATGGAACATTTTATCCACGAGATGGATTGGAAATTGATTGGGGAAAAAAATGATTATGCTGAAGCATTCAAGTCTTTCCAAAAGGTGTGTGAAAGCAATGGCAATAAAGAACCCATTTTGGATATGACAGCATTAAAAAGTCTGTAAACAATCTCTGCGATTGACCTGAGTGCTCAAAAGGAAACTATAAAGTCTAATCGAGTGGATACTTCCCTATACATTGAAAGAGGAGAGAGTGAACAAGTTGATTCATATTGTTTGCTTTTGGAAGAAACAGAATTACAGATTAATACAGAAAATGGTGTTATGATGAGTCTCACATTAAAAAAAAAATTCATAAATAAATGAGTAGTAAAGTGCCAACTGGGGTATATGTTAATGAAATCAATCTTCATAAACTATCATCTTTAATTCAAAATTAAATGCCTTGTATGATTAACATTAATACAATTCAGAGAAAAGGAGCAGTAATATTTGATGTTTTGCTCACAAGAGAACAGGTGAAAATCTTGAACAATACTAGCTCACTTAAAATTAAAATGTCAAAACCAATGTTGAATGTCACTTAAAATTAAATATTCAATTAGAGAGACGAGTGGAGGATTTCTCCCATTTCTAATTCCTTTCTTTGCTGGTTTAAGTGCGGCTGGAGCGTTGACGGGTGGTATTTCAGCAGCGCTGAAAACTGCCAACGAAAGGAAGGCTCAACTCTTGGCTCAAAGAGAATTGGAAAGACATAACAAAGAGTTGGAGAAACAAATTGGTGGAAATGGTGTAATTGTAGATTTTGCTGAAAAACTTGAAAGTATGCCTGATAAAGCGTGATTGTTAGATGGAGATATGCTTTCTTCCATCGCACAAGCAGGTGTAAAATTAACTAAAAGGGGTAATGGATTATATCATTCTAATAAATAAATGAGCATTGATGAGTGGTTTAAAGAATTTGGAAAGAATACAACATCAAATTTCGAACTTATCAAATATTGTAAGAAATTAAAAATTCATAATGTGGTTATTTGTATGAGAGTAACAAGGAATATTATTTTGAACTTCGAAGATAATAATGGGAAAGGTTATCATTGGTTTTGTATTTTTAATAGTCAAGAAAAAGATTATTTTGACAGTTTTGGTCTTTCACCACCTGGTGAAGTAATAAAATTTTTACAGAATGGTGTTTATCAAACATTTCAATTCCAAGAATTAAATTCCAAGTGTTGCGGTCAACTATGTCGATATGTGTTATTTCAACTCAACAACAAAAAAAATTTTCATGACATTTTTAATCTAATATGAATGACTTATGTTTGTAAAGATGTTTCTATCTTTGGTGTATCCCAAGAACTGGATATTGATTTATCAAATTATTACACAAAGGCACAGGCTGAATGATAGAAATATAGTATAGCAAAAAATGTTAATATGAAAAATGCCTATAAATTAATAAATTATCCAAGCCCGACTGACGCGAATGACTTGGTGAGATTAAGTGATTTATCACAATATATATCCTAAAATATAACGTCTGTGTATTCCAATGATACACAAGTGTTGATTTTATCTCCAGTTCATACAGAATTCACAGTTCCAATTAAAATACAATTTTATAAAGAAGGGCATATCTTTTGTATGGGAATAGAACAATGGGGATATGATATGAATGATTTAGGGTATAATTGGTCATTTCAAATTAACCTTGAAGACCTGGAACTCTCGTGTCATGTCGTTGCATGCAGTTTTGTGCTCTGCCTGGAACACAGGCATCATCCCAACTGACTGGAAGAGGGGCCTTGTTGTCTCTCTCTGGAAAGGGAAGGGTGATCGCCAAGACTGCAACAACTACCGAGGGGTGACGCTGCTCTCAGTGCCGGGCAAGGTCTTTGCTCGGATAATTCTCGATAGGGTTCGCCACCATCTGCTTGAGCACCAGCGTCCAGAGCAGTCAGGCTTTACACCAAAGAGGTCAACGATTGACCATATCCTTGCACTTCGTGTCCTCACCGAACGCAGACGAGAGTTTTGGCAGGGGCTGCTTGCAGCCTATGTTGATCTCTGTAAAGCTTTCGATTCAGTGAATCGGGATGTCCTCTGGAGGATTCTTGGTCTTCGTGGGGTGCCACCAAAACTGATCGATCTGATGTCTGAACTCTACTCTGGTACTGAGAGTGCTGTGAAGTGTGGTGGTACCATCTCTGACCTATTTCCAGTTGTTACTGGAGTTCGTCAGGGATGTGTACTTGCCCCCACACTTTTCAGCACTTGTATGGACTGGATTCTAGGGAGGATGTCGGAGAGATCAAGTTGCGGTGCGTCATTTGGGAATGTCAAGATCTCGGACCTTGACTTTGCAGATGATGCAGTCATCTTTGCGGAGACTTTAGACATCCTCTTGGGGGCCCTCGAGGTGCTGAATGAGGAGTCGGAGCCGTTGGGATTACGGGTTTCTTGGGTCAAAACTAAGATCCAGGCTTTCGGTGACATCTTGGATGCTGCTGTCCTGTCTGTGTCTGTTTGTGGTGAGGATGTTGAGGTCGTGGAGAGATTCACTTACCTTGGCAGTGATATTCATGTTTCTGCTGGCTGCGAGTCAGAGGTCAATAGACGTCTGGGTCGGGTCTGGGGAGTCATGGATTCACTGGATCATGGGGTGTGGCGCTGCCGGTACCTGTGCGGGAGGATGAACGTCCGAGTCTTCAGGTCCTTGGTACTTCCAGTCTTGCTCTATGGGTGCGAGACTTGGACTCTGACCAAGGATCTGAGACGGAGACTTAATTCCTTTGGTACCAGGTCTCTTCGGAGAATCCTTGGCTATCGCTGGTCGGATTTTGTGTCCAACGAGCGGTTGCTGAGAGAGACTCGGATGAGATTTGTTACCTGCATAGTCCGTGAGCGTCAGTTGCGGCTGTATGGACATGTGGCTCATTTTCCTGACTCTGATCCTGCTCACTAGATTCTCTCAGCGAGGGAGTCTCATGAGTGGAGGAGGCCAGTGGGTCGACCACGTGCCTCATGGTTGCAACAGGTTGACCATCATCTCAAGGAGATGGGGATGGGCCTGGCATCTGCCTGGAGGATGGCCAGACGGAGGCCCCTGGAGTACCGGCGGAAAGTGGACGCAGCGACGTGCTGTTCTGGCACATGCTCCCATACCTGACCTGACCTGACCTGGAACAATTAAATCAGTTTCGTAAGGAAGAATATTATCCACTTGGTGCCGAGAATGAGTTTTCTGGAAGCACGATTAGCAAACAACAAATAAAATACAGTCGACTAGGCGTAAGTCGGCAGCGTGTAACTCGTCACTTCGCATAAATCGGTAGCGTCAAAAAGTCCCGAATTTATCTCATGTTAAATCCCTTTCAATAAAGGGTCATCCCTCTGTAAGTCATCATCTCTAAGTCGTCACTTCGTCTAAGTCGTCAGATGTTGTCCGTTCCCGCGTAATGGAAACTCAAGTAAATTACCACTCCTAACTCGTTACACGGAACTGCTGCCTCGTGAGAAGCCTGATTTCATGGAATCGTGATGCTCGCTCATTGGTTTACACCATCAGTGATAGGCTATTTATAACTGCGTACACACGTTGATCGCACTGCAGGCAGGACAATGGCGATTAAGCGTAAGCTTACAACTAAAAGCTACCAAGAAAAATATGACATTATCCAGTTTTGCGAGGCAAACCCACTGATGAAGAAAACAGCCACAGCTGAGAAGTTGGACATCGAACGGCAGACATTGAACGATATCTTGAAGAATAAGGGCAATATATTTGGACAAGTGGAGAAGATCGCGAGGCCGGTGGTAAGTGTGAAACGCGTGAAATGTGTGTCCTTTGAAGATGTCGATGACGCGCTCATCATCTGGTTTTGGCAAATGTCGGCTCAGCCAAATATTCGGTTGGACGGTGAAATGTTGCTGCTGAAGGCATGTAAATTCGCTGCCGACCTCGGGCATGATGATGCCGAGACCTTGCCGATGCACTGGATAGACAGATTCAAAGTGAGGTGGGGAATCGGCAAGGTCAAGAGGTGCGGCGAATCAGGCAGCGTGGATTCGCCGATACTGTCTGGATGTGATGCGCCGATACTGTCTTTTGGTGGAGGATTGCCCAGACAACATCATGGAATACAATGACCGGTTTGAGTTCTTTCTCATGCACCAGATGCCCAAGAGTTTGAGGCAGTCAAACATAACGGATTACTTCGCGAAGGAGTAAAGGATCAATCGAGCTTCGTGTTGAAGTCCGATCATGTTTTTATATTGGCTTGTTTTGTGCATTACCGCACTCACTTACACATTGGCATTGAGTGGTAATCATCACCACGATGACTGTGTGTCATGTAATTTGGCACCATACCATCACCGATGGTATATGAGTTGTCTTACAGTTGTTCATTATCTTTACTTTTGATAAACTGATTCATTAATTCCATCTTTGCTTGATCACTTTCCAACTCACCAATGAACCCCCACCTATGCCCCGAGGATTGTGTTTTCCTTTTGGTACAATAGCCGGCTCTCACACAGACGTGTCCAGGCCACACGCGACTTCATCCTTCACCCCACAGTCATCATGAATGTTCGCATACGCGTAAGTCGTCACATTTCTAAGTCGTCACTTTTTTCTCAGTCCCGATGGTGACGACTTACGCCTAGTCTACTGTAATTTAATAAGAGCAGTTGGCTTGGGATCCTTGAATCCTGAGTTCAAATTCCACTTGGCTGTTGAATTAATATGAGGTGGGATTGACTCTGCCTGTCATCCTTCTGAGGTCAGCAAAATGAGTGCCAGCTTGCTGGTATCCTGTGTCAGAGTGGCGACCTGTCCAGAATTGTGCCCAATAGCGAAGAAGAGGCAGCACCAATGTTTTGCACAGAGTATGGTCCTGAGGAATGGATGGCAAAGATTCCACAAGATGATTTGTATACATGCTTCCCAAAGAAAGGTAGCTGGGAACAGGTTTTGATTCTTTGTTCAAAGACATATCATCGTTGTTTAATGATAATGAGATCAGAACATATTGATTTCCTGAAAGGTGTGTGAAATCACTGCCCTTCCCACAAATGCACAATCGTGGATGATTGGTGTCAGTATTATTATATTTTTCTTCTTTTCCCCACTGAACATGGTTAATTTGTCACGGGTGACTTGCTACCAAAGTATATGATGTACGGCTCATGGAATGCTATTCAAGAGGAAACATGTTATCCTGTCTGCAACTGAAGGTTTCTATGATTTGAGACATGGTGGTGTGCCTGTTACAAATCACAAAACCGTTTACTCTCTCGCTTAAATCATCTTGACCTGCTTTCGATGAGAGTTTTGCTTTCGAGAGATTTTTTTCTGCAAGTGTTACCATTCCAGGAACATCTGATGAGATCTTTGCAGAGAGGTATGACCACCGTGTCTATCGGGATGAACTGTTTGTAAGATTAACGCGATTCTTCTGATTTCTCGGATGAATAAATAGTTGCATACAACTGTCTCGTCGGCATTCGGACATCAATAATTTGTATTCCATGGGAGTTTCGCTGCCCTAATAACTCATTCACTCACTACCAGTTTACAGATAACAATAGATTTTATTTTGAGCTGTCTAAACATGACAAGCCCAAATTGTTGTCAGACTGCCCAGAACCACCCAATGGTGGAGCTGAAGAATGGCGATACATGTTACGGGCACCTGTTGGGCTACGACAATGAGCGTGAGCTTGCGGAGGTGATATGCAGTTCTCAGGATGGAGACCGTTTTTGGAGGATGCCTGAGTGCTTCTTGTGGGGAAACACCATCAACTACCTCTGTGTATCCGATGAGAGCTCAGCAGTGACATTGTAGTGAAGGACTTCTGGGACCATGCCAGAAAGAAGCTCTATCTTGCTGAGGAGCAATTGGTCTTTGCAGAGAATGCTTACTCAGTGATTCAAGACAACTGTTTACCACCATCTCAGATCATCACACATCTAAAATCATGATCTTTGCTGCACCCCCATTAACCACTCCCTAAGCCCACCTCTTTCCAAGTTTCCAGTTTTACCTTCCTGAGAATTTGTGGCTGTATCCATCTTCTCCACCCCCTGTGTCTTCTCCAAGTCCTCATTCCTCCCCAAGCTTTCATTCCTCCCCACATCCATTATTTATCCAAGTATGGCTCTGTTTTGTCCCTCATCCCTCGTGTTAGTGTGTTTCCCCCCTCTCTGCTGTTACTTTTGTTCTGTTATGTCCTGAACCATTCTGTGTTCTCGCTCCGACACGAACCTCATCATTGCATTCAAAAAGAAATCACGTAAACACTTTTCCAGTAATTATTGACTCTGGATTCCGTTTGCTCTTTCAATGTTTGTGCCAGTTTCAAACATTTCCTTCCATATGTCACTGCAAATCATCACATACCGTACTTTTAAATAACCCTGTTAATAAAACTTTTGTTGTTTTTTTTTACATATCTTACAACTTTTTTCATTGAAAATTCTCACTTAACAACAACCCTTAACTTTCAGCCTGTTGACAGAACATATACTTATGAATCAGCTCACCTGGTGTTGGCTTAATGATTAAGGAGGCTGGCTTAAGATCTTAGGGTCAAGCCTTTGAGCCCCTGCCTTAACCATTGAATTAACACCAGGTGGGGTTGATTCAGCTTGTCATCCTTCTGAGGTTGGTGAAATGAGTACCAATGTATTGGTAATAGAGGGCACTGCATCAGCAGCGCAGCTGCACTCCCAGATATTAATGCAACCAGCAGCCACAAGCTGTACATGATAGCTAGCGAACATTTATCAACCTTGGTATTAATAATTTGATGAAGCCTTTAATCTCCAAATGATAGAAGCACCATGTCAGAAGAAGCTTATTTTGAGAAAACACTTTGCTTATTCAGAAAATGTTGTTTTAAAAGGCATCAGATTACTTGCATGCAAAATGCTGTTCTTTACAGGACTACTGGTGCTAAAGGAACTGGGGGTAAAGATGGATCGTTATGTGGCATCTGAGATCTGTGAGGACTCCATCATGGTGGGCACAGTGCGGCATGAAGGAACAATTACCTACGTAGGAGACATCCGAAACCTCACACGCAAAAATGTATGTTGGTGTTGAAATTGCATCACCCTGACAGAAATCACTTCCATCAAGTTCATGATTGCCTGCACATGTTTCAAGATATGTTATTGAATGAACGAATGAAAAGAATACAACTGAGTTTTTAGCCTCTTCGATGGCAAATATTACTTCTTGGAAAACCCAACAGAATGCAAAGACCACAGAACAATAAGCCTGATTACAGATGCATGAAATATCATGTTTGAAGTACTAATTTGAAGGATAAGCAAATTGAATAGACAGGACACAATGTCTCTGGGTTATGAAAGGTTGTAGAATGAGGGGAGCTGTTGTTAATATGAGAATACCCAGTGAAAGAAGCTTGTAACATGGAAAGGATATGTTTGTGTTTTAAGTGAAATTTGTGAAGGATTTTGGAAGAGTAAATTGGAGAAATTTGTTTGAGATTTTGAATATTGTTGAAATATCTAAACAATTTGCATGGAGAGATAGATGGCTGAGCAAAACGTAATTGGGACAGACAGATGTGGTTTGTTCGTGTCTCATGTATACTGGACCAGGAGTCGATTACATGCTTGTAATTATGCACCAATGTCTGTGGGATGCGGTTGTGCTATTGATGCAGTGTCCCCTGTAGTTTAGGACGAGAATTTGGAATTTGGCCATATATATCTCATCCACTCTTCATTGTGGGATATTTAATGTCAACCAACCAATTAATGCCAGCAGATGGGTCCTTATGTTAAAATCCATCCAAAGTATGGCACACTCCTTAATGCAATACCTTGCCTGTGAAGAACCATTCAGACAAGTTATATCATCAGGCGATGAATCAAACCCAAATTACACAGCTCAAGGTAAGTACACTCCCTCTCACCATCATGTCTCAGCAGTGGAGAGAGTGGAAAATGGAGCATCTGAAGCAGATATCATAGGAAAAGTGGTGACACAGGGATTTTCATTATTACTGATAATTTTCAACATCTACACAGAGACAAGGAGTGAAAGTAAGAGCATCAGCACAGTTAGGTTTGCAGGATAGTTAGAAAGCAAGTTTAACCAATTTTTTTGTCTTAACAAATCTTAACCAATTTTTTTGTCCATTCATAATTCACTTCATAACTTGCACAATTTCACCTCCCTTCAATTTGTTCACTTCTGGTTCTTGAGTGATTTTGATGAAGAAGGCACGAATGGGGTGGGGGAAAGGGTAAGGTTAAGGGGTGGAAGGAATTATTGTTTGTATCAGTTGAAAAACTATTTTGACATCCCTCATTGTGCAGAGGAAGGGTTAATGTCCTAAATATCAGCAGTAATGTGCTTTCCACTGTGGAAAGCTGTGAAAAACATGTGCAGATTGACCTGGAAGTCGTTTTACCCCTCCCCAGTGAAGCATTCGTTGTTAAACTCTTTTAATGTCGTGCAGGTTTTATTGTGCAGTATTTACAATAATTATTCAGTCATTGTACAGTCTATGTATGCACACCATCATACAGAAACTGCCAATGCCAGTCGACATTCGCTTGTGGTGTTAGTATGAGAAATTACTGAGGTTAACTTAAAGACTCCATATCTCAGTGGGTTGTTGCCATGTAAGCAATGACGTCCTTGGGTTCGAGCCCAGGATTGAGCCAGAAGTTTTTTCTCAGATGCCCCACACAGGAATTTATTCCTGCTTAGTAAATTTCTCGATGAGATTTACCTCTCATCCACTTTACACCAGTGATATAGGACTCAAATCCATTTTTGGGGGACTCGGACTCGACTCTTCAAGACGCGGACACGGAATGTTAAGGATTCGGACTTGGCCCGATTCTGGCTCGAGTCTGGCAAAATTTAGTGGACAGTAAAACTTTTAGTGTACTGTGGAATTATAAAAGTAAAAAGGTAGTTTGGACCATCCTTTCCATATTGTACTCGAACCGTTTAACATGATACATCATACTAATTTCGCAAAAGAGATGTGAAAATATTTTCTAAATAACAAGGGATGCCATTTGTAGTTTCAGGAAGAAAAGGCATACGAATGTCGGGTGAAAGAGGTCTTGTGATCATACATGGCAAACGGAGAGTGGTTTTACTTGGAGTTACACATATATATATATATATATATATATATATATATATATATATATATATATATATATATGTATATATATATATATATATATATGTATATATATATATATATATATGTATATATATATATATATATGTATATATATATATATATGTATATATATATATATATATATATGTATATATATATATATATATATATATATATATATATATATATATATATATATATATATATATATATATATATATATATATATATATACACATACATTTGGAGCCATTTCGTGATTGGTATATATCCGAAAGTTTTCAGAGTCACAAGTGGATGTAACTTGCTGTGTTAACCTAATAATGCTCACATAAGGATGAAACCGGTTGGTGTAAATATATATATATATATATATATATATATATATATATATATATATATATATATATATATATATATATATATATATATATATATATATATATATATATATATATATATATATATATATATATATATATATATATATATATATATATATATATATATATATATATATATATATATATATATGTATATATGTATATATATATATATATATATATATATATATATATATATATATATATATATATATATATATATATATATATATATATATGTATATATATATATATATATATATATATATATATATATATATATATATATATATATATATATATATATGTATATATATATATATATATATATATATATATATATATATATATACATATATATATATATATATGTATATATATATATATATATATATATATATATGTATATATATATATATATATATATATATATATATATATATATATATATATATATATATATATATATATATATATATATGTATATGTATATATATATATGTATATATATGTATATATATATATATATATATATATATATATATATAAATATATATATATATATATATATATATATATATATATATATATACACATATATACATATATATATATACATATATATATATATATATATATATATATATATATATATATATATATATATATATATATATATATATATATATATATATATATATATGTATATATATATATATATATATATATATATATATATGTATATATATATATATATATATATATATATATATATATATATATATATATATATATATATATATATATATATATATATATATATATATATATATATATATATGTATATATATATATATGTATATATATATATATATGTATATGTATATATATATATATATATATATATATATATATATATATATGTATATATATATATATATATATATATATATATATATATATATATATATATATATATATATATATATATATATATATATATATATATATATATATATATATATATATATATATATATATATATATATATATATATATATATATATATATATATATATATATATATATATATATATATATATATATATATATATGTGTGTGTGTGTGTGTGTGTGTGTGTGTGTGTGTGTGTGTGTGTGTGTGTGTGTGCGCGCGTATATGTATGTATGTAAGTATGTACATATATGTATATATATATATATATATATATATATATATATATATATATATATATATATATATATATATATATATATGCCATAAGACCTCAGAGAGCAAGGTGGCCAAGTATGGTGCCTGATAAAGGATGAATTAAATAAGGCCATTAATTATCTTCAAAAAGGATGTTTTAATTCACCCAAACACCCAATTTTCACTCATGTACTTCCTTGAAGTTTTTTTTTAATTTTTTATGTACAATGTTGATGCTCATATCAAAGCTAACATACAGAACGCATAACAAAGGGAGAAGGAGACAAAATGAGCGGGAGAGGGAAGCATGAAAAAGTGGGTAAAAGACACATTCAGAGATATGTGGAAGGGAGAAGGATGGGCCGGGGTACACAGGGTAAAGAAGATGGACACCACAGGGCCTTTCAGGTCCTTACACGACAGGGACTTTTAGGAAGGAAATCAGGAAATTTGAAGGAGGTGGGTTTGGGGTGGATTAATGAAAATGGAAAAGATCATTCTTTTGAATGGGGAAAGATAAGTGATGTTGGTGAACAGATGTTTTGAAGGCTTGGAGGGAAGAGTGGGATTGAAGAGTGTGGGGGAGTTTGTTCCAAAGGTGGGAAAAAAGTGGAATGAAAAAATAAAGGTGAGCAGTGATTCTTCATTTTTGCAGTTTTATCATAAGCGGTTGCTGGCAGACCTTGAGTGCCTTGCAGAAATATGGGGGGGGGGGGACAATATTTTGCAGTCAGAGGAGAGGGCAGAGGAGAGAAAAGACACTGTTGAAGACAGAAATACCACTGAGCAGCCTCCGCTGAAAGAGTGAGAGACCCAAAGACTCAGATTCATCGCGGGTGATACCAATGATCCTAAATGCCTTGGTTTTCACAGCGTGAATCCGAGAAAGGTGAGAGGCAGGAGCACCAGCACAGAGGGGAGAGCAGTACTCCATCAGGCGGTGGCCGAGAGCTTTGTTTTCAGTTTTCACTTTTCAGGAGCTCAGGTGTGCCAAGGAAGAACTTTGTATAATAAATGATGCCCAGTCGGCGACAGGCTTTGGAGGCCAGCTTGGAAATGTGGCTTTCCCAGGAAATGTCTTTCCAGATAGTGAGACCCAGAAGCTTGAATGAAAGAACTTCTTCAAGAAGATTGTTGAGAAAGTACATGTGGGGGGAGGGGGGAGGGGGGGTTCCAGATGGTCTTTTCAGAGACACATACTGAGAGTGTGAGATTTGTCAGGATTGAAAGACATGATCCACGTGTTGGACCAGCGTGTGATTGTATCCATATCTGCGGGAGTGAAGAGGCTGCTGCTTGCCGATCTGAAGGATGACAGATGGAACAGCAGAGGGTGGAGTCATCAGCAAGGAGATAAACAGGATTTTCCAGAGTTGGAGAGATCATGAAAGAAAACCAAAAAAAGAACAGGGCCCAGAACACTGCCTTGAGGAACTCCAGTCTGGACAGGAAGAGGGGATGAGAGAACTCCCTTTAGGGTCACACGTTGGCTGTGACAGAAGAGAAAGTCTATGAGCCATGAGTGGAGATGTCCTTAGATACCATAGGAGGAGAGTTTGGTGAGCAGGGCAGGGTGCCCGACTGTATCGATGGCACACAATATGTCTCGGGAGAGGGCTCTGATTTCATGTCTGGCATTGAGGATCTCCATCCAACATTTTTGGAGAGCAGAAGCAGCATACCCAGGATAGAGTGATCTGTTCTGAATCCAAATTGATGATCGGAAATCAAGCAGGTGACACATGACCTTGAGCAAATGAGAGGGTGAATAGAACAGAGAGGGTAAGCAAAAGCAGCACAGTAGGTTTTTAGAACACATAGGCTCTGCACCTTCAGGACCGGTTGCAGCATCTGAGTCGAGATTTAATAGGAAGCTCTCCACCTTGTCAGGAGAAAAAAAAAACCACAGAGTCCAGGAAAAGCTGGGTGTGACTGGGTAAGTTGTGTGCTGAAAGCGATGGTTTTGGGACACAAGATGTTGAAGCAAACATGGAGTTTAGGCATTCAGCTTTTTCGTGTGCAGTGTCAGCTGTACGGGCATGTGAGGTAAGGGAGGAGATAGAGGGGGAATATACAGCAGAAACAGACAACTAGACGCCATCAGTATTTGAGGGAGATAGACGGGTTTGAGTATTCAGACTTGAGATTAGAAAGATATTGTTTCCTGGCACTCCTGAGGGTAGACACACACTTGTTCCGAGCTTTGTGTTAGGAACTGAGATTGCCTTCAGTTGGATTTGCCTTCCATGAGGCGAAGGCAAGTTGTTTCAGGACAACTGCCTCACCCCAAGCTTCAGTGTACCATGGGTGGAACGAACCGTATGACAACTGAAGATGAGATGGGATAAATCTATGCATGACAGAGAGCAAACTTATTTCAGAGAATTCCTAGGATGAGTTGATGTCAGAGAAAGTAAAGATGGAAGACTGGTCTGGAAGTTTGATGGCTGCTTAAAGTCCCTGCCAGTCGGTCTGAGTGAATTGCTGGACTCGACGGTGCTGAGGTGGTTCTCCATTAACAGCCAGATAGATTTCTGCTTTGACAAGCATGTGGTCAGATGAACTGATTGGAGCCAAGGAAGATCAGTAGATATTTCAGGGAAATTGGTCAAAATCAGATATAGAAGAGATGCAGTACCGTTGGTTGAGATCCTGGTCGGGAAATTGACAGATTGTGACAGTCCCAATGAGGTGCACAAGTCATTTCCTAAAGTGCCATGGCAGGTGAGGGAGGTACCCACACCGGCCACCTGGCATGATTACAATTGAAGTCACCACATATGACGAAGAGAGAGGTCGGATGAGTGGAAAGAAGTTGGTTCATGATTTTGCCGAGCGGGGTATAAAAATGAGTCATCACTGTTTGGTGTGCTGTACAACACACATATTAACATGAGGTGGGAGCCGTCGCCAGAGGTATTCCTGGGGGTGCCGGGGAGTGAGGGCAGTGCTTGGAGAGTGATGAAGATAGTTTTTGATTAAGAGAGCAACTCCGCCAACAGGGCAAGTCTCAGGTTTGTCATACCGGAGGAGGAAATAGCCAGGGAGAGATACTCGGGAGTCATAGATATCTTGAAGGAAGAAAGTTTCTGTAAAGCAGATTATGTCGACTTTGTCAGTGGCAACCTGTATGGAAAGATGTCAGGTTTGAGTGAAGGACCTGGATTTTTGAAGTCCACAAAGTTTATGCAAGAGGGAGGGGAGGAGACTTTTGGTGCAGGAGAGGGGAGGGTGAGGGTATGAGGAGGGAGGAGGGTGGGAGGTTGGGAGAGTTGATGACAGTGTGTGGGGCATTGCGGAAGAGCGAGAGGAGAGGACCGGTTTAGGAGGGGAAAAGGCTTGGTGGTGAGGGGATGAGGCATATTTGGAAATAATAAGAGAGGGGCAGAGGGAAGTTGAATATTGGAGGAGGTGGAACAGGGAGGGAGGCATCTTTGTGGATGTGAGTGGGGGAAACTTTGAATAGGAGGAATGAGGGGAGAATATGGGGAATGGTGAGTGGGTAGTTTTTGAGAAATGTTTGAGGGAAGCTTGGAGGGGGAAGAATGTTAAGATTGCTTTGAGAGGAAGGTGAGATGATTACAGCAGGCATGCCCATGGGGTAGGAGGGTAATGGGAGAGGTGGGGAGAGGGGAGGGATGAGTCTTGGTAATGGTATGGTGAAGATGGGAGTGGGCAGAGGGAGGTACAAGATTTGAGGGGTTGGTAAGAGGGTGAGGTGTGATGAGAGGAAAGAAAGAGCATGTTTGAGAAGTTGAGGAGTATACTGATTGAGAGTTAGATATCTGTTCGGTTAGAATGGAGCCCACAGATGTTAGAACACCACACAGTTGGGACATCAGAGAAGGAGCTGATACTATAGCAGAAGACGATGAAGAGGCACGAAGAGGGGTGGTAGGATGAGTGGAAAGATGGGAGGGGTAAGGAGAGGGTATAACAGATGAGGAGTTCAGAGGAGGTAGATTTATGGAGGTGGGTGAATTGGCACTGAAGTTGGAAAAAGGCTCAATTGATGGAACTCAATGCATTGCAAACTGGGATTTTTAACAATTTTAAGTTGGAGATGCGATTGAAGACAATTACGTGAGGGGTGCAATAAAGGAGAATGAATAGAATGGAGAAAAGAAACTTAACAGTTGGACTTTTTCAACACTGGTCGAATTGAAAAATGTCTGAAGAAGAAGAAGAAGAAAAATAATAGTCATTAATTATGATACAATACAGAAAATGACATGTGTGAAAGAGGAAGAGGAAACATTTTTAGAGTCTGTTTTTTATTATTTTTTAATTTTTCGAAAGATTAGGTTTTTTTAGAAAAGATTGAAAGAAAGATTGGGTCAAGGAAAAGTTGAAGAAAAAAATTGTGAAGGTGAATGTGGATCGTCTATAGTGGAAAGATGGTAGGTCAGCGAAAGTAACAGGAAGAAGAAGAGGGGTTGGAAAAATCATGTGGTTACAGAAGGTGTGAGGTGAGAAGTGCAAAGATGTAAAAAATATATATATTTAAGATTCGGTAACATTAGGTAAAGGAAGGGTTTAAGAAAAAATTGTGTAGGTGTTGGGTGCAGGTCGGTCTGAAAAAGTCAAAGCCCGATGGTAGATCGGAAAAAGAGGAAGGAGGAAGAAGAGTCACTCCTGGAAGTTATGTGGTTAAGTGGGGTATAAGGTGAGAAGGGAAAAAGGTTTTTGTTGTTGTTGTTGTATTTTTTTATATTTTAAGACATGAAATAGAGGGTGTAGTTGGGAGGGATAGATGGAGGGTGGAGGGAAAAGTGGAGAAAATATAAACTGATGGTCAGTTCAGGTCAGGTATGGGAGCATGTGCCAGAACAGCGAGTCGCTGCACCCACTTTCTGCCGGTACTCCAGGGGCCTCCGTCTGGCCATCCCCCAGGCAGATGCCAGGCCCATCCCCATCTCCTTGAGATGATGGTCAACCTGCTGCAACCATGAGGCACGTGGTCGGCCCACTGACCTCCTCCACTCATGAGACTCCCTCGCTGAGAGAATCTGGTGAGCAGGATCAGCGTCAGGAAAACGAGCCACATGTCCATACAGCCGCAACTGGCGCTCATGGACAATGCAAGTAACAAATCTCATCCGAGTCTCTCTCAGCAACCGCTCGTTGGACACAAAATCCGACCAGCGATAGCCAAGGATTCTCCGAAGAGACCTGGTACTAAAAGAATTAAGTCTCCGTCTCAGATCCTTGGTCAGAGTCCAAGTCTCGCACCCATAGAGCAAGACTGGAAGTACCAAGGACCTGAAGACTCGGACTTTCATCCTCCCGCACAGGTACCGGCAGTGCCACACCCCATGATCCAGTGAATCCATGACTCCCCAGGCCCGACCCAGATGTCTATTGACCTCTGACTCGCAGCCAGCAGAGACATGAATATCACTGCCAAGGTAAGTGAATCTCTCCACGACCTCAACATCCTCACCACAAACAGACACAGACAGGACAGCAGCATCCAAGATGTAACCGAAAGCCTGGATCTTCGTTTTGACCCAAGAAACCCGTAATCCCAACGGCTCCGACTCCTCATTCAGCACCTTGAGGGCCCCCAAGAAGATGTCTAAAGTCTCCGCAAAGATGACTGCATCATCTGCTAAATCAAGGTCCGAGATCTTGACATTGCCAAACGATGCACCGCAACTTGATCTCTCCGACATCCTCCCTAAAATCCAGTCCATACAAGTGCTGAAAAGTGTGGGGGCAAGTACACATCCCTGACGAACTCCAGTAACAACTGGAAATAAGTCAGAGATGGTACCACCACACTTCACAGCACTCTCAGTACCAGAGTAGAGTTCAGACATCAGATCGATCAGTTTTGGTGGCACCCCACGAAGACCAAGAATCCTCCAGAGGACATCCCGATTCACTGAATCGAACGCTTTACAGAGATCAACATAGGCTGCAAGCAGCCCCTGCCGAAACTCTCGTCTGCGTTTATATATATTTCTCTCGTCTGCGTCTGCGATCACAGGATATTTACACTTGACCGCCTCCCCCAGTGGATGCTAATAGCCCCAGCGTTACCTGGGGAGCCAATTTTCAAATTTGCTTGCCCCAAAATTATGCGGACATCATGCCCTTGCTGCACATGTCAAGTTGTGCGGGATCGAGTGGGACTGACACATCTTCACAACACTCACACCATGGTCATCATCACATTTCTAGGTCATGGTCCTCAGTTTAATCATGCAGGCTGAATCCCGTCGTGGCCGTGGGGTGGGTTACCACACGATGATGGGGGCATCTCAGGTGCAACCATGCCCACAGGTAAGCTTTAGTCCAACCCAGACGTTTCTCCGCCCCGCTCCCTTTGATTCCCACCCCCCTGGTAGCCATCAGCTCTCATCCCGTACAACACACTGGAAGGGGTCTCACTGGCTCCTCTGGCCTTCCTGGGTCGCCAAGGTCCTACCCGCCTTGGTCGCCCAACCAGACCCTCTCCCAGTTGGCTCCAGACACTGTCACCATTAGCCACCAGGGGTGAATCTCCTTGAAGGGGGTCGCAATTCACGCTCACCGTGAGCTTCAGCAATCCCTGTGGACAAGCACATCATCCCCACCCACAAAACCCACATGACTCCCCCACCCCATCGGCCTTACATGTGACACCTGCATTTCTAACACTTCACCGACCATGACCTTCCCTGTTACCACACCATGTCCAATAAAAAATCAATGTGTGCACCATACATTTCACTTCTTAACTTAAAACAACTCACACAGCACTTCTCACCCGATCCACGCACCAGCCCTTGGACAGCCACTTGTGCCCGCTTTGTTACCAATTACCCACTGTCCCGATTGTCACTCTAAAACCCAGCAGAACTTACAAACCCATGCCAATTTTCCCACAATTCATTTTTTTCCACCAAAGGAGGGCACTTCGCCACAATCTCAGCAGCCGAGCATGGCCGTATATGCTCAGCCCAATCTAGTCTCCCCGACCCCCGACAGTGATCTCCGGACCCGACCTATGAAAGGGCATCTCGGATAGACCTGGCGGTTCAGCAGGAGGATTCACCCTCTCCGAGTCTAAAAGTCGATTGGAGGGTCCCTCCATCGCCGGGTACCGGCAATATCGTTGCATGTGTCCTCTTCGCCCGCACCGGAAACAACTCCCCATAAAAGGCCCCCGTGGGTATCGGTGTAATGTCTCTTCCGGTTCCGGACCCCCTCGGCCATAATCGAATTGCTCTATTGGCTGGGCTGGACCCCGCCGCTTTGGCGCACTAACTACCGGATTACCCTTTATCAAACTTGACAGTTTCTGGCAAATTTCCTGAAACATTTGGGTAATGCCAATGTCTCCCAGCCCCCCTCCCTGATCCTGGATCTCCGCCTGTCAGATCGTCACCGATGGCCTCTCGGGCACCCGACCCGGCCGACTCCACGAGGCCAGCCTGGCCGCGCACTCGGCCGCTCGGTGTACGGTGGGTGGATCCTGTAACTCCACTCGCGCTCGGACCTCAGGGTCAGGAAGAGCAGCTAAAAATTTCTCTAGTGCCAGTCTGTCCCACGCCTCCACTGTAAGTTCCCGATACGCGATCCTGACTGATTGGTAAATGTCCTGTGCCAGCTCCTGCACTGTCTCACCCGGCTTTAACCTGCGGTGCTGGAGCTGGGCCCGCACCAGATCACAGTTTGCCTCGAACCCAAACCGACGGCTCAACGCCTCGCGAATGTGGGAGCTGGTCAACATCCCCTCCGCGATCACGTTTAACACATCTGCGGCTGGTCCCCGCAACGTTGCCACCAAATTCCCTGTACTTTCCCGCTCATTCCACCCGTTTAGTCGGGAAATGCACTCAAATTGCGTCAAAAAAGCTTCAACGCTCCGTGACCCATCGAAATTTACCAAGGGGATCACTTTTACGGTGGCCCGCTTCTCAGTTTCTCCCTTGTCCGAATCCAGCCCAGGGATCAAACACCCTTGTGGCTGTGTATCCAATTTCAGAGCCCACTGTGGCCAAAGATGTTTTGTGGTGAGGGTCTCATGGGTCAATTTTGCCTCCTGTTCCAAACGTTGAATGGACCGATTCACCTCTTCCCGCAGGATCCTCTGGGCCCGCACAACCTCCTCCAAGGCTCCGTCGCGAGTTTGTAGCTGCTCCTCAACCAACCCGGACACTCTACTTACAAAAGACGGCTCTACCAGGCCTCTATCCAAGACTTCATCTTGGCTCATAATTTTATCTTGTTCATCCAAACGAGCCTCCAATCCTTTTACCTCCTCCGCCAAATTCATCCCTTGCTTCCTCAGCTCTCCCCACTCTTCAACTTGCCGCTGCATACGAGCATCCACACAGGCACGATGACATTCCAGGCTTTCATCCACTTTATCAACCCGAATGTTCGTTGCATCAATTTTATCTACCAATTTTTTTCGTATATTTTCCCCCTCCAATGTAATGTCTACCTTTGTTTCCTCCAATCTAGCCTCGAATTTGCTTTGTATTTCTCCCAATTTAACATCCACACACTCCTGCATCTCCGTTTTCATTTTCTACATCTTTTCCCCCAATTCATCCCTCATTAAATCAATCCGTGCACCCAACTGTACCCCCATTACCCCCAATTGATCTGTCATTTCTGTCCCCTGTACCGTCATTTTTGCCATTTGTGCCGTCATTTCTGCCCTCTGTGTCACGAATTGATTTTCCATTTGTGCCGTCATTTCTGCCCTCTGTGCCGTCATTTCTCCCTCTGTGTCACGAATTGATTTGCCATTTGTACCGTCATGTCCCCTATTAAACGTTCCAACATTGTCTGGATCGACATCGCGCCGGTTTCCGGCGCTGCCGGCTCCGTTACGGGCGATGAAGCACGGTCCACGCTCGGAATGGGGGAGGTTCCAACCCTACCCCCATCTCTCCCTTCTTCCCCCGACTCGCTGCCAGACACGTGGCCTTCCTCCTCAAACATCTGCACATCCACCATGGTGCAGAAGTTCCGTTTGCCGCCAATTAATTTAAATTTGAAAAATCCCGCCAAAATTTTCCCGCGCTCGCGCGCTTTTCTGTAGTAATTTTGTATTCCAATTCGTGGCGAGATTTTAATCTTGGTATATTCTCCCGATACCAAATATAATTTAGAGGGGTTCGAACATCCAACACCCTGACACCAATGTAACGTCCACGGGACTTGAGCAGTCCCGCCAACGTAGAATGAGCCGAAACGATGGAGGCGGTTTATTTATTTTTAACCCAAACATGGCGGTTCTAATCGCTCTACCGCAAACGGGACGAGGAAGGTGGCACGAGTCACTTTTCACTGAGTTGATGATGTTTATTTGTTTTTATTATTAACCAGAAATAACAAGACTCGGCAAGAAGAGGGATCCGGGGAGATTCGACGGGATGGTGTGGGATCGGGCGTGGGGAAAACACAGACAATTCCAATGAATATACAGATCTCAAACCCTCTAAGGCGCCAAGCACACACACACACACACACACACACACACACACACACACACACACACACACACACACACACACACACACACACACACACACACACACATATACACACGCACGCACACACACACACACACACACACACACACACACACACACACACACACACACACACACACAAACGTAGCTACTTCTGGTGGTCAGGCTGGACCGTGGTGTGGAGGCAACTGTCCCTGGATCGGCGTCGGACGAGCTGGCCTTGCTCTCGTCAGGGGGGGGGGGGCAGGAGAAACCGTGGTACTGTCGACCTCCTGGTCCTGGCCCAAGTCCGCTCACAGCCGCCAGGGAACCAGTTCTGGCGCCAAATTGCGAGCAGGAGAGGGAGGCAGGTCCGCCCGCCGTTCGACCCCATACTCCGAGTCAGCAGAACCCCAGAGCCAACCAAGGTGAGGCACGAGGCTCAGCAAGGTTCCAAGACACGATGAAGAACACGATCGAATCAGCACAACAACAAGTACGCTTCCCGCGCAACAGCCTCCACACCAAAAAAAACACGATCTTTTTGTCCCGATCTTCTTCCTCTTCCTTTTCGACCCCGAACAGAACTTTTTTATCCTCCTGTCCTCGTCACTTCCAATCGAGCCGTTTTATTGGCCCACCGCCGTCGCCTTCCGCCAATCGTGATCACGGGGCGGAGCCATCCGCAGCACTGTCCTGTGACGTCACGGCCAGCCTCCAGAGAATACCAAAAGGGTTTACGCAGACACACTTACCCTATCCCGTGTCCCTATCTAATTACGTGACAATTATCATTTCCCCCTTGAAGAAATGAACATTTACTAGACAACTTATCACCACTGAATTGCTACTTATTACATCGAGATCCTGGTAAACTCGAACAGCATGGCATACCTAATTAAACATCCTAATTACCCTTTGAATGCATACCGCCCCCCCCCCCCCTCAAACGTCACAATATACTTTCACCCCAATATTTAGTTAAATAAAAAAAGAACCTCAGCATCTTTGATGATTGTGTTAATGAGAGAAACCAAATGGTTCTGGATAGCTACTATACAAGAGGAGACATTCTTCTTGTAATTGTATTTATCTTTGTCAATCATTCTTTCAACTTCCTTGTCAATCAATAAGAAACAAGAAACAATGGCAATATTTCTATTTTATTCAAGTTAAATTCAAGATATATAAATAATTTTTGGACACACATTTGTTTTAGGTTATGTCGTAAAAAGGAATTTGAGGAGTATATGAAATACACGCCTGGAAGATATAAATATATCATTGTGAAACAAAATTAGATGCTAAAGGATGTTTTTCAACACAAAAATCGATGTGAAAGAATGGGCAAGAAGGTTGAAGGAGCATCAGTAGTTGGTTTCAAAAGTTGTAAAGCAACAGGAAGACATAAAGAAGAAATGTAGACAGAAAATATTGGGTGTCGAAGCATTTGAAGCAGCTCTTCAAAACAATGAATTTTCAACAGATTCAAAAACCAGCAATGTTCTATCTTGTTAAAGAAAATGTGTATATTTATATATATATATATATATATATATATATATATATATATATATATATATATATATATATATATATACATACAATTATACATACATAATGTTGAATTGAAGTTCTCAGTTTCTGTCCAACCACCTGTTAAATTAACTCCAAGATTATTGTTTCTTCAAACCAAAGATGGATATTACATTTTAACCAAGCATCAAGTTTCAGTTCATTTCAATGAACCATTGAATATGTAAAATAAGGATGATGGAGAATATTTTGATTTACTCAACTCACTTGATTATAACACTTATGTTGCTTGTAGAAAATAGAAGAATGAAAAGGAGAAACACATTATTGAGGCTTTAAGTAGGCTTGGTTCAGGTGTTTGGTTTCTTCCAAATGACCCATCCCAATTAGATAATCGGCTGTGATTGCTGTAAGGTCGTAAGAAGACTGGAAACAACAATAGTTTTAATTAGGCCATTTCATACCAGTTAATGAATCTGAAAATAATGAGTAAATGTCAATATATAGATATTTTAACCGATATTAAATGAGTTTAATTCTCTCTCACAATGAAAATGAAAAAAATATCGTCCATTGTCGGTGTTATTGAGGATTTTTTGTTTTTGTTGAAAGATGATAAAGAAGTATACACTCTGACCCGGATATAAGAACACGCTCGGGAGTGAGAATGTATGTTCTTATATCCAGGTTCATCATCCACTTCACAAAACTGGCCATGGGAGGCAAGGTATGAGCACCGGGGGTCGTGTACTTCACAGGGAAGGTGATATCAACTTATTTAAATGAACGTGTTTATTCTGCTGTATTGGAAAACACACTGGTTTCACATGTCGCACTTTGGATTCACAGTGAAAGTTACTTTGCTTTTATGAAGGAGTCGGACAGTTTGGTTTGGACCATACTTCTGTTGCCGCTCACCAACACTTTATCATGGAGAGAGTACAGAAATTTTCTGGCATCGGTGTTGTCACTGTGATCAAAAGAGGCCGTCAGTGTGTCAAGCGCCTGGATGGCTTGGAGCTTCGTGGGCGGTGGCACAACCAATGCATCTCCCTCTTCATCTTTGTGGTCTTCCACCTTTGCTTGGGGTTGCATTACAATGTCGACAATCTCTTGATCAGCCATTTCTTCGTAGCACTCTGCCCCTTCATCGATGTTGACAAATTAAAGGAATTCCTGTTGTGTAATTCGTTGTTGTTGTGTTCAGAATCGCGTTCTTCATCTTTGGACTGTTTCACGAAGCCAGCCTTCTTGAAGCAGTTAGCGATTGTCTAGGGCGTAACGATGAAGAGGGCCCGTTTCAACCTGTGCATCGCCTTCAGAACTGTGATAGTTTTGCTCACTTCTGACGCTGGTTTCTGTGGCATGCTGTCGATTGCAGCAACTTGAAGCCGAGTAATTTCTTGTCGGTAGTACGCCTTCATAGTTCGGATCATGCCTTGGTCTCGAGATTGAATCAGAGATGTCGTATTGGGTGGCATGAACTAGAGCTTTATGTTTGTTAGCGTCACATCTGGTGGAAGACGGTGGCACGTGGCGTTGTTTCCAAACGCGGCAAACAAGACAATGTTTCTACCACTGGCGCAACTGACAGTTGAGTTTGGTAAGAATTTTCGACCACATTGCACTCGTCATCCATGCATTATAATTGGCGAAGTAAAGGAATGTCAGGTTGTGAACATTGTTGAAACATCGCAGCTTGACGGACTTGAAAACAATGAAGTCTCGCTTATCATTGCCATTGAGATTACACAACAAAAGAACAGTCAGGCGGTCTTTTGGCACTTTACCCCTGGCTGGCTTGTCACCGGCACTTGTTGGAGAACCACGGGGCATGGCCTTATAAAAAAGGCCCGTTTCGTCGGCATTGCAAATGTCTTTCTCTGCAGAATTCGTAAGCAAGTTGGGGAGCACATTTTTAATCCAGTTGCCTGCCGCTGCACCTTCAGCTGCCGCTTTCTTGCCATGGAATTTCTTGAATGAAACGTTATTTGCTTGCTTCCAGCACATCAGCCAACTGTTACGAGGTTCAAACTCAACACCTAACGAAACGGCGAACGAAGTAGCCTTCTCTTTGATGATACAGTCTGTTACGACAGCATTGCTTGCACGAGCTTGATGGAACCAAGCAGTTGTTGCTTCGTTGACGTCTTTGTGGATGCTGACACGGCTACGCTTTCTGTTGATGTTAGAGTTGTTGAGGACTTTGATACGAAGTGACTCCTCATCTTTGACTATTTTGCTGATGGTCGACAATCCAATGCCATACTTTTTCACAACATCGGCTCTCGTCAGCGATTTCGACTTTAATGAATCCCAAATTTCAACTTTCTCCACAACACTCAGCGTTTTTCGAGCGGATGCCATTGCAATGAAGCGAAACTAACACTTCTTCATTCGTGATTTCCGGAAAACTACTGTTTAGGAAAGTGAAACTAATGCGTCAGCCGACTGATGCCAGCTTTTCCTGTGGCTTCGGATAGAAAATTGTACTTTTGTGTTGAAAAATATGTTCTTATACGTGGGTTTTCTTTGTATGCCTGTTTCTCATATGTAGGTTTCCCCATATACGTTTACATAGGAACATGTTCGGGAATAAGAAAACATGTTCTAATTTGCGGGTTTTTATTTTATCCGGGTCTCTTATATCCAGGTCAGACTGTATATATTTATAGATAAGATAGTAGTGGAATTATTACCACTGATTGTTGGAACAAAAATGATTTGTGTTATCTTCTTTTCAAGATTATTTAACAAGTGTGGTGTTTCAGAGAATAAAACAGAGATTTATAATAATTATAGACAGACTTTTTGGATCCTCATGGAGGATCTCTAAGTCTTACTCACGTTGTTGTTCTTCATCTTCTTCTTGTGGACTTTTTTGTTTCACAGCCTACAGTTTTCATCGAAACTTCCTGAAACTTGGAATATATATGTAAAAATACCCTGCGCAGACAGTAACTATCTCCGATTTTGAAAATTCCTCTTAGAAAAAAATTTATGACGTCAAAATATCTCCGCTAATGGAAATCATCGAAAAAATTATCTCCGAAACTGGGCAAGCTTTTTGAATTCTGTTTGCGTGAATCGAACAGGGCATTAGCAGAGATTAAGTCCCATACATACGATACATCAATATGACGTCATATCAATTTTTATGACGTCATTACTATTTTTTGACATTTTTTGTTTCACAAAAAACGTGTTCACATTTTTTGTTTTCATCGGATATTCGTGAAACTTGCCATGTATATGCAGAAAGCCTATGCGCAGGCAGTAACCATCTCCAATTTTGGAAATTCTTCCTAGAAAAAAGTTGATGTCATAATATCGCCGCTAATGGAAATCGCCTATTCCATTATCTCCGAAACGCGGCAAGCTGTTTGAATTTTGTTTACGGGAATCAAGCCGGGCATTAGCACAGGTAATTTATCGCAAACCTGATACATCACAATGACGTCGTATTCGTTTTTATGACGACATTGTTAAGAGGACGAGGATCTTAGCTCATTTGAGCTTGTTCAAACTTATAAATGAGAAGCACAATCCTTAGTTTTAATTTCACAAGTGAACAAGGCTTCATTTCCATACCCGCTACAACTTGACCCTACAAAAGAATATGAAGCGTCTTTATTGTGTATGGAAACTTATAATACCCTGTTCAATATGACAAAGAAAAACGACAAGTTCAGTTATAATCCGGGAAGTGGATACAAAATGATAACAGTTTCACCCGGAGCATATGAGATTTCTCAAATATCTTACAAAATTGCTGGCCTTCTGAAAGAACATGGTGATGAACCAAAGAATATTGCAATAGATATTCAAAACATACTTCAAAATCAACTGTTAGACTTAAAAAGTAATTGCAAAGTGGATTTAACAATTGATAATTCATTTAGAGAGTAATTGGGTTTGTACTCAAAAAATATTGAAATGAATGGAATGTTCATCCAGTGATAATGTCAATCAAATATCCTCAGGTATAAATTCAGTATTAATTCATTGTGATTTGATTGATGGTGCTTGTAATGATGGAATAAGAACAAATACAATGTTTTCATTCAGCACATATTCGACTCCAATTGGTTATAAATTCAATATGGAACTGAAAAATCTGGTTTATCTTCCCTTGTCAGGAAAAACCATATACAAAGTAAATTTCAGGATAACCAATCAAGATAATCGTATGATTTCCTTCAATGAAGAAATGATATCCATCAGAATTCACCGATGTGAAGTTTTCCAATAAATAAATATGATGTTTTTTGTGAGGAAACACGAATTGGGAAAATATAAAAGAATTACAATTACAAAACATTGAAGCCCTCACTCTTGTCCTTTGGAATCCTCTGATAAAGTTTGATGAAGATAGCTGAAAGCGTCAGCGAGTTTTAGCACTCACTGACAAACATACAATCAAGACAGACTGACATGTGATGAAAATTTTCATTTTTTGTCATAAACAAACAAGAAGGCATCAGGTGGTAGCCTGACAGGTATGAAGAAAATCATGCATATGATGTTACTGTCACCTTGACCATTGAAAAAGCCAAAAATCAATGACACCTCACTTTTGTCCTTTGGAATCCTCTGGTAAGATTTGATGAAGGTAGCTGAAAGTGTTCGTGAGTTATCGCACTCATATACAAACAAACAAGACTAACATATGATGAAAATTTTTAATTTTCGTCATAACAAACGGACAAACAGAGAGAATAACGCACAAGACAAAGCAATATGCTTGGAAAATCTTCGATTTTTGCAAGTAACAAGAAAGATTTTGTGCGTAGCATGATACTTGCGAAATCCATAAAACAAATTTGTCCTTAAAAATAATTGGTGGTTGAATTCAATGACCAAATATGCAAAACCTCTTCAAATTTCGAGTCAATTGGATGAAAATTGTCAATTTCAGAAATTTCACCGATGTTGACTTTTTGGGCCTACATTGACCTCAAAAATACATGTTCGTTGAATTCAGTGACCTCATATGCAAATTCTCAACAAATTTCAAGTCAATGGGATGAAAATTGAGGATTTTAGAAACTCCACCTAGTTGTTGACCTTTGGTGTTTGTTGATCTTTTGGTCTATGTTGACCTCAGAAATAATTGGTGGTTGAATTCAGTGACCTGAAATACAAATCCTCTTCAAATTTCAAATTAATTAGAAGAAAATTGAGGATTTTAGAAATCTCACCTAAGTTGTTGACCTTTGGCCAATGTTTACCTTTTGGCCTGTGGTGACCTCAAAAAAATTGGTGGTTGAATTAAATGAACAAATATTCAAATCCTCTTCAAATTATAAGTCGATCGAATGAAAAATGACAATGTTAGAAATTTGGTCCATGTTGACCTTTTGGTCTATGTTGACCTCAAAAATAATTGGTGGTTGAATTCAGTGACTTGACATGCAAATTTATATTCAATCCTGTTCATCCTGTTCCTGTTTAAATTTTGAATCAATCAGATGAAAATTGAGGATTTTAGAAATTTGACAAAGTTGTTGACCTTTGGCCAATGTTGACCTTTTAACTTATATAATCTTTGGACAGAATATTATAAGAACAACATTTCTACACAATTTTATGTTCTGCTGGAGAGAAGGGCATGATAAATGTAGATTCAAGGCTTTGTAATCTGGTGTAATGTCATTTTTCCATCTGTATATTTAGTTTTAGTGGAAGCAAACTCCTTCCACCCTGTGGTTGTTTTAATCCAACATGCTGTGTTATATGTTGCAGATTCAGGAATGGGGACCTTTCGATTTGGTGATTGGTGGGAGTCCATGTAATGACCTCTCCATTGTTAATCCTGCGCGGAAGGGTCTATATGGTAAGCAGACTCCCACGAAAGTGCACCAAGGAATGAGGCAAGAATGAAGATATAATGGGAATTATATTTTTATAAGTGGCATTTTAAATCAACAGCAAAGTGTAGTCTGGTTCCACCTCATGTACGGTGGACAACTAACCCCCTCATCTAAAGTCATAAGTGAGCCAGATGCCTCTTACTAACAATATGATGGTGGCATTTCTATTTTCTTGAAACTTACTCACTTTCCAGATTATAATCAAAATCCTTAATATTACTGCCATCATTTGTGATTTGAGCCTGCAACCCCTCGGATGCTCATGCAGTGTCCCCATCACAAGTTCAACATACACAATGTGTATATAATTCATGATTAGTATAGCATATTCATATTGTCCCTGCTTCAGTTTTTTTCTTCCTATAAATAAATTGTTTTTGACACAATTTAAAGTTTGTTTAAGTGATAACAGAAAATACTTGTTTTTGATGGAGTTGTTTTTGTTTTGTTCGTGCCAAGAGGGAACAGGTCGGCTGTTCTTCGAGTTTTACCGCCTCCTGCATGAATCAAAGCCAAAGGAAGGGGAGGATCGTCCATTTTTCTGGCTTTTCGAGAATGTTGCCGCCATGGGTGTGAATGACAAGCGAGATATATCCCGCTTCCTTGAGGTGGCACATCTTCATGTTACTTTTTAGGATGGTAGTGGGTAAGAAAATTTTTCCTTATTAAATGTGCTTCCAGTAGCAAATTGGCATTTGTCTTCCTGACACCAGTGTGATCCCGTAATGATTGACGCCAAGGAAGTGTCGGCTGCTCACAGGGCTCGCTATTTCTGGGGAAATCTTCCTGGCATGAACAGGTATGTTGTACGTGTTGTCATAAGGTCAGCACAATTGATTACTTTTACTCTGCCGCATTACGATAAAAGGAATGTGTTCTCTTACGTAAATACAACCAAAATGATTTTGCAATGAAGTGTTACTTTTTCAGGTTATATCAAACAAATGCCATAATACCAAGTAACATATGTAAGTTGTAAATGTTGGTATTTTGCCCTCATAATTGCACACACACATAGATGTTATTGAACTACATCGTTTGAGAAATATGATATTGTGAGACTCTTTGCAGGCTGTTTTGAGTAACTTCAGCACTATATGCTAAATTCAACTGCAACAAGCTATAATGAGCCACCAACATCATTTACAGTGCCTGGAGAAAGTCTACACCCCCTTTCAAAATTTTCACCTTTTGTTGCCTAATAGCCTGGAATTAAATTGCATTAAATCAGACTTTTTCCACCTTTACTTACACATTGCAACCCACAACTTTCAAGTGAAAAATAAATTCTACAAATTTCAGAAAATTAATTAAAAATTCAAAACTAGAATATCTTGGTTGAACAAGTGTCCACCCCCCTTATAATAGCAATTGTAAAATAGCTCAGGTGTAACCAATCACCTTCAAAATCACACACCAAGTTAATTGGCCTCCATCTGTAATTAATTGTGGTGATTCTGATAATTTCAGAATAAAATCAGCTATTCCTGGAGTTTCCTCTGCTGGGTAGTGTGTGTCACAGCAAAGACAACCATGAGCACCAAGGAGCTTTCAAAAGACCTCCGTGATAAAGTTGGGGAAAGGCATATATCAGGGGATCGGTAGAAGAATATTTCAAAGGCTTTGAATATTCCTGGGGGCACAGTAAAAGCAATCATTAAGAAGTGGAAGACATATGGTACCACCAAGACCCTGCCTAGATCAAGCCGTCCCTCCAAACTGAGTGACCAAGCAAGGATAAAACTGATCAGAGAGGCCACCAAGAGGCTACTGACAACTTTGAAAGAGCTACATACCTTATAGACAAAGACTGGTCAGTGTGTGCATGTGACAACAATATCCCAAGTACTCCACAAGTCTGGCCTGTACGGTAGGGTTGCAAGAAGAAAGCCATCACTCAAAAAGCCCACCTTGAGTTCAGATTGAAGTATGCAAAAAAACACTCCAGAGATTCTGAAGCCATGTGGCAAAAAAAGTTTTGTGGTCTGATGAAACAAAGATGGAACATTTTGGCCAAAATGGCTAACGGTACATTTGGCCCAAACCCAATAATGCACATCACCCAAAGAATACCATCCCTACTGTGAAGCAGGGTGGTGGCAGCATCATGTTATGGGGATGTTTCTCATCAGCAGGGACTGGGGCACTTGTCAGGATTGAAGGTAAAATGGATGGAGGAAAATACAGAAAATCCGAGAGGAAAACCTGCTGCACTCTGTAATAAAGCTGAAATTGGGACGGAAGTTCACCTTTCAGCATGACAACGACCCAAATTGCACAGCCAAAGCTACACTGGAATGCCAAAGGAAAAAAAGTTGAGTGTCCTTGAGTTGCCCAGTTAGAGCCCCAACCTAAATCCAAACGAAAATCTATTTCATGACTCAAAGATTGCTGACCATCAATGCTCCCCACGCAGTTTGACTGGGCTTGAACAGTTTTGTACAGAAGAATGGGCAAATGCTGCCCAATCAAGGTGTGAAAAGTTGGCAGAGACCAATCCCAACAGACGCACAGCTGTAATTGCTGTCAAAGGTGCCTCAACCAACTGTTAACTCAGTTGGGGGGGGGGGGGTTAGACACTTATCCAACCAAGATATACTAGTTTTGGAATTATTATGAATTTTCTGAAATTTGTGGAATTTGTTTTTCAATCGGAAGTTGAGTTACGATGTGAAAATATAGGTGTAAAAAGTCTGATTTAATGCAATTAGTTCCAGGCTATTATAAGGCAACAAAAAGTGAAAAATTTGAAAGCTGGTGTCGACTTTCTATAGACACTGTATACTGATTTGTTAAAAGGAAGAGAAGGGAAAGTTGGAGGATAAGGAATTATAAGAAGGGTAGGCAGTTGCACAAAAAGTGAGAATATATGGAAAATGTTGTGCATACCTTCTTTTTTTAAAATTAAGAATATGGTATGTTGTCCAACTGTGCACCATATTCTTATATTTTTGGATATTTTTTTTTATCTTTAATCCTACTTTCCAACCAAAAATATCCTCAACCCAAAATTATACTCCAAGACAAACCCTTAATCTGTAAACTAAACCAGAACTTTTTCCTTTAATTTCATGCTTTCACTCCAACTAAATTTCAATTTGAAACCCAGATTATCCCTGCACCTCATCTAAATACACAACTCAAACTGATCCCAACTTGAAAGCTGACTATTGCCAAACAACAGCTTCTTTTTATGTTTGTCCATTCCTCTGATGCTGATTATCCTCCTGTTTGAAATGATGATAGCATTTATATTTTCCTGAAAATAGCAGCTCTTATCTGGAAATGGACAAGGAATGCACTGAACAATCATTTCAGATATGTTTGATGAAATGTAGTTTATTTAGCATCAGATGAGATGTTTCAAAGTAACAGGCAATAAAACAAGTGCTCAAGCTTGCATCCTTCATTGTTAATTTTCATTAACAATGGAGAATGGAATCATCGAAAATCTTTTTCTCCTTTCATATTTGGAGGTTAACCTCCCCTAAAATATTCACCAGGATATGCCCTGGAAATCCAAAGTCAGAACTGAAATTAAATGCTCTTAAGATATAAATTCCCTGTTTATAATTTTATAAACTATTAAGATCAACATTGATCATAAAATAGATGTGGGGAAATATAATGTTATCCCTGAAGATACTCCAAAGATTGACACTGCCATCATTGTTGCAATATGAATGGATACATGAAGAGTTTACATCGAAGTGAGGCAGGAAAATAATCAATTTTCAAAGGTTTTAGTTATGCGGGCATTCAAAAACTTTTACAAAGAGGATGCAATCATCCAAAACGTTAACAAAAAAGGTAGAACTAGGTGTGTGTGTGTGTGTGTGTGTGTGTGTGTGTGTGTGTGTGTGTTTGTGTGTGTGTGTGTGTGTGTGAGTGTGTGTGCGCGCGCGTGCGTGTGTGTATATATATATGTATATATATATATATATATATATATATATATATATATATATATATATATATATATATATATATATATATATATATTTGAAATATTTTCCTTCAATCTGTATGCCTGGTGTTGGCTTAATGGTAAGTTTGGTGGGCTTGGGATCCTCCCATCCTGAGTTCAAACCGCACTCGGCTGTTTAATTAATACAGGTGGGGTTGACTGCCTGTCATCCTTCCAAGGTCAGCAAAATGAGTACCAGTGTATTGGTAAGGGGGACACTGCATCAGCGGCATAGCTGTGTCCCAACCAATGATGCAACAAGCAGCCACAGGCTGCATTCAATATATATATATATATATATATATATATATATATATATATATATATATATATATATATATATATATATATTATAAACATCAGCATTCCTTCCTACTGGGCGTAAATGCCCATTTCGGCCTGCCTTTGTTGAGAAATTTAAAGTGGTGATATTTCCACAAAGTGAAATGTTTTCTGGGACACAATGTACACCTGAAAATTATTTTTGGGTCAAACAACAACAATACTTTGCCTTGCCAGACCACACTGTAAATGTTTTGTGATGTAAAACACCAAGTGATCAATTTTGAAGTTTTCGTCATATATGTATATGCATAATATATTATGTATACTGTTGGACCCAGCTGTTCGTGGATTCGGTGTTCGCGGACCCCGTGTATTCGTGGGTCATAATGAGTGTCCTGCTTCGACATTCGTGCTCTGCGTATTTCCATCTGTTTTTTGTACTTACGAAAATCAAAGATTTTTCATAAAAATTGGTCATTCAATTTTGTTACTTGCAAAATCGAAGACTTTTCAAGTGTATTGGTCAGTCGAATTTGTTACTTGGCGAAATCTTAGATTTTGTCAAGTAGGTTGGTCTGTTCCGTTTGTTGGTTTGTTTGTTTGTCCGGTCGTCTGCAGCCCAAACGGCTAGACCAGTCGTTCTTAAATTTTTACACCTGATAGGCAATCCACCTGAGACGGTCCGTGTCCAAACCCCGTCTTTATCGGACTAAACGTCGTGACGTGACGTCACACAACGTGAAAACACATTTTTGGACATAACAAGTCGCTACGACTTCCGGTTGACGCCATATTAAACTTCATTCAAATATCTAAATGATTACTAAATGCATCTTATTACAAATTACGCATAGTTTTCGCAAGCATATGACGTCAAAGTTTTGCCTATTGACATCATTTTTTAAAAAATATTTACGCTCATGTGCAGCCGAAACTACTGAAGCAATCATTCTCAAATTTTAACACGTGATAGCCAATCTTGCTGAAATAGTCCAGGATCAAATCACGTCATAATCGCACTTAACATCACGACGTTACATCAAAAAAGGTGAAAACAAGATTTTGAACATAACTCAGTAACCGGAAGTCGTAGTGACTTCGTGTTGATGCCAAAACAAACCTCAATGGAATATCTAAATGTTTTAAAATGCATGTTAACACAAATTATGCACAGTTTTCGCAAGCGTATGACGTCAAAGTTTTTAGCTATTGGCGTGATTTAAAAAAAATTCTATTCGTTCTTCAGGTCACAATTCTTAACCGATTTGGATGAAATTTTAACAGCTGATAGAAATCCACAGTGCAAAAAGATCTGTGACTTTTGGTGATGTTCAAAATCAGGATCTGGATTCTGCATCACTTTATATTATCGCCCATGATAAACCAATGGGTAATTTTGTGAATTACAAATGGCTATTTCTCAAACAGTTTTGCACTTATATTGAAACTTATACTGTCTATTTATGCATGCAATATTAACATGTGTACAAAGTTTGATCGAAATTGACCCAAGGTCAAGGTCAGGGTCACCCAAAACATGAAAAACACACATATAAAATACATATTTTTGTTTTACAGCATATTTCAAGCCTGATAACGGGATCGTAAAGCTGGTTGAAAAGCAACACACACACACACACACAAACACACACACACACACACACACACACACACACACACACACACACACACACACACACACACACACACACACACACACACACACAAGCATTTAAAGGTCATTTTCCCCACTAAAGCAGGGGTTAGCCTTGCGGGCCCCATGACAATCTTCTCCACTTTACCCTATTTTCGGCATCTCCCCTTCTTAATCCCCTTGCCCACATTTCATCTTCCACCACCTTTAGCCAAGTTTTTCTCGGTCTTCCCCATCTTCTACTTCCAACTACACTCATTTCCAACACTCCTCTCACCCAGTCACTTTCATCCTTCCTCAACACATGACCCAACCATCTCAACCTGTTTCTCTTCACAACATCCATCACAGACTCTATTCCCATCATCTTCCGCAGGTCATCATTTGTCTTCCTCTCTCTCTCAACGATACTCCACACATCCACTGAACCATTCGCATTTCCACCCTTTCCAGCCTTTGTTGCTGCTCCATGTTCAGTACCCATGTCTCACTCCCATAAATCATCGTACTCCTCACACATGTAGCATGCACCTTTCCCTTCAGCTTCAATGACACTCCCCTCTTCGTCAGCACGCCACTCAGTTCCCGAAACTTCTTCCATGCACATCTCACTCTAGCAACCGTCGAAGAGTCTGATCCACCTTCTCCATTCAGCATGTCTCCGAGATAGCAAAATGTTTTCACACCTTCCAGCTTCACACCATCTCCAAGATCCAACTCAACAATTCCTTCATCTGCAGCTCCCTCTATGCACACCTTACACTTGAATGTAGCTGCCACACTGGTTAATGACCCTTTCACCACACTACATTTTCGATGAACCCATTCAGCACACATTTTACACTGAATGGAGTTCACTCCGACACCCTTCCTGCACACAGCACACGGCCACTTCCCAGTCCTTTCCACCTCACCACATGCTTTACCACTTGCCATCACCTTCGTCTTTCCGATATTCACCTTCAAACCTTTTGCCACCATACATTCCTTCCACTTGTTAATCTTCTCCTTCAGTCCATCCATACTCTCTGCAATCAACACCAGATCATCTGCATACAGCAGCTCCCACGGTAAACCCTCCTTTACCCTCCGAGCCAACACCTCCATCACAACTACAAATAGAAGTGGACTTCGTACCGACCCCTGGTGGACTCCTACCCTCACCTCAAACTCACCACTATTCCCGTCCTTCGTCCTTACAGCTGTGCGTGCTTTCTCGTACATGGCCATCACTACTCTGATCAACCATTCCTCCACTCCTTACTTCCTCAATGCCCACGTCATAACTTCACGTGTAACCCTATCAAATGCTTTCTCCAGATCAACAAACCCAAAAAACAACTTCTTCCTCTTCTCCATGTACTTCTCCTGCAACTGTCTTACAATAAAAATTGAATCTGTCGTTCCTCTTCCTGGCATATATCCAAACTGCATTTCGTCAATCTTTACCTTCTTCCTTATCCTCTTCTCCAACACCCTTTCCAATACCTTCATTCCATGCTCCAATAACATTATTTCTCTTTAGGAGCCACAGTCCAGAAGGTCACCTTTCCCCTTGTACAGAGGGACGAGGGTACTCGGTTCCCAATCCAATGGAATGCAGCCTTCTTTCACCAGCAGATTACAGATCTCTGTCATTCTCTTTACACCCCAACTTCCCGCTGCCTTCAACATATCTCCCACAACTCCCGTCGGCCCTCCTGCTTTTCTACTCTTCATTGCTCTTATAGCTTCCTCAACTTCCTTCTCAGTTATCTTCTCTGCTGGTCCTAAAACTCTGCTGGTCTCGATGTTGCTATCCCATTCATTTTCTACATTCAACAGCCTTTCCATTTCTCTCTTCCATCTTCCTTTAATTCCATCTGAGTCCACAACGATTTGTCCCACTTCATCCTTCAAGCAACTCACCCCCGTCACATCAAATCTCTCTCTCTCTCTCTCTCTCTCTCTCTCTCTCTCTCTCTCTCTCTCTCTCTCTCTCTCTCTCTCTCTCTCTCTCTCTCTCTCTCTCTCTCGCTCTCTGACCCTCTTCCGAATCCAAGCGTTCTCCAAACATTTTCCTATGGGCCTCCTGCGCCTTTGCTACCTCTTTCTTTGCAGCCTTCTTGGCTACCTTATAACTTTCATGTGCTGCCTCTTCTTCCACCGTATCCTTTGCCTTTTGCCATTCCTTGAACTAATTTGTCTTCTCTTCAATCGTCTTTCCAACTTCATCACCCCACCACCATGTTTCCGATTGCCTCGGTGGTCCTTTTGTCCATCCACATACCTCACCAATGGCTCCCAATAGACTATCTTTCATTGACATCCAACCACTTTCAAGCTCAACCACATCATCCTCAACCATACTCAGCCTCTCTCTTAATGCTTCCTTCACTGTCGCCTCTTTCAACCTCCACACCTTCATCCTCGGTTGGTACTTCACCCGCCGAATTCTCCGTGCACCTTTCACCCTTATATCGCAGACAACCAGATGGTGCTGCGAAACAGTCTCCTCCCCTGGGATCACCTTTGTGTCCCGGAGGTTTCCCCTATCTCACCTACGCACCATCAGGTAGTCAATGGTTGTCGTCAACCCACCTGACGTGTATGTCATAAGCTTATTATCCGCTTTCTGGAATAGAGTATTACAAATCAACAAATCAGCTCCATCAGCAAACTCCAAGATCCTTTCACCTTCTCCATTTCTCACACCATATCCATAACCCCCATGGACTCCCTCAAACCCGTCTGGACTCCTTCCCACATGTCCATTCAATTCTCCTCCAACCACAACAACTTCCTCATCTTTCACATTCTCCATCAACTTCTCTATCGCACACCAGAACATGTTCTTCTCTTCATCGCTTCGACCGACCTGCGGGGCATATCCCGAGATGATGTTCAGCAAGAGCTTTCCGATCACGAATCTCACCATCATCAACCTTTCACTCACACTAGTCACACTCACTACACTGTCTACAAACTCCTCAGAAAACATGACACCAACACCATGCACGCCTTCCGGGCACCCTTGCCACATAAACTTGTACTTCTGCCCCTGCCTACCTTTCACCATTCTCACACCACTTCCCTTCCACCATGTCTCCTGCACACAACATATGTCCACTCTTCTTCTGACCAATGTTTCAACCACTTCTCCAGATCTCCCTGTCATTGTCCCTACATTTCATGTACCAAACCTCAGAAACCGATCTCCACATGGGGAATCAGATGAATGGTCATCATAAATGGAAAAATTTCCTCCCTTGCTTCGATCGGGTTCCCCACCATGAGTTTTAACGAGAGGGGGTGAGGTCCCCCACTGGGTACTTCGGGCTGTACCCTGCCCATCAGTTGTACTCATCATGGTTTCCTTTTGAGGCGATTTTTTATGGCCGGATGCCCTTCCTGATACCAACCCTTTTAGTCACCTCTTACGATACGCAGGGATACGGTGTACCTATTCTGACCGGGGTACACACTGGGTGTTCCTAGGTATTTTCAAATATGTTCCTAGGTATGAAAAGCAATGTTCCTAGGTATTTTCAAATATTTTCTACGATCAGAATGAAGGCAACAAGCACCGATGATAAGTTGTTGAATGTCACATGGTGGCTTTCAATGAGTTGTGAAAATTTTCAATCTGCTGCCGTTACCATGACAACGCGCGCCTGATAATTGTAATTTGTGACGTCGCGTCATTTTATTAATGTACGAACAAATAAACACCACACATTCCACGACATTACAGCTTGGACCACCACACGGAAAAGTCAACTAATTCGCCAAGTGTCGTGCTAAGCACGATTTTTCATTATTCTGTCTGTCTGTTTGTCTGTTTGTTTGTCACCTGCAGGTCACAATTCTAAACCAAGCTGTTAGCTTGTTGCAAACCGCTTGTTGGATTGAGACAACATTTTCACCATCGGTGTGGCTACTCATGTAGAATGTTACAATGATAATTATGACATCATAGCTCTGTGGTGTGGCAGCCATATTAGAAAAACGGAAAACCTTTGGACCTCTGTATCTTTGAAACCATAGGAAGAAAAAATTGAAACTTGCCAGTTATTAGCAAGTACTCCTCAAGGGAAATGAGTAAGTTTTTTGTGATGTCATAGGTGCCCTCATTATGACGTTATAATTGCAAATGTGGAATGCTACATCTGATCAGTATGAAAAATTTTGAGGGCAATCTCAGGAGAAAATGGTCCACAGAAAAAAAATAATTAATGATTCAGCAGCCATATTGTTAAAAAAACAAAACCTTCAAAAATCTTGTCCAAACTGTCTGAAGCAAATTGAGATGAAACTTTACACGTATGACCGCCTATTCATTTGGAACAAAAGGTTCAAACATATGATATCAGAGGTCACATAGTTTGGCTGCCATATTGGATTTACCATAAAACCTATAAAATACACCACTCAAAAGAAGTCCTGGTGAGGGTCTGCAATCTCTGATTGCTCTTTTTCTTGTTCTGTTTGTTTATTTGTCAATCACCTGCAGGTCACAATACAATTCTAAACCAATCGTCATGAAACTTTAACAAGTTGTAGACGTAGTCTCTACTGAGAAGTCTCTTAATTTTGAGGTGAAGGGTCAAAGGTCATCTTGAGGTCATCTTTCTAAAATCGTCATTTTTTTTTGCCATATATATATATTTTCCACCATGTACATATATATTTTTAAAGTTTTTTTTTGTTTTTGTATTCCACCCCCACCCCCCCCCCACACTCACGGGAGGGGGCATGAGCTTAGTTAAAAAAAACACACTCATCAAGCACACAACAGCCCTTGATGAGACCCCCACCAACAGCACTCCTCACACATGCACACAATCACCCATCAATGCTCAAGCTACCAAAAAGTCCTGCCAAAATCCCTGTAATCCTCTATCTCCATAATGTCTCGGTATCTAATTTAAACTTATCGACTGTTTCTGCTGCCACTACCTTTCCATGGAGGCCATTCAATGCATGGACGACTCTGAATAAAAGACCCCTGCCATACACCCATCTTAACTCTCCTCTTCTTTGCCCTCAGGCTATGGCCCCTGGTCCTATCACTCTCTAATCTGTTTAATAATTCATCGGCACTTATTTTTTCTACAACTTTCATTATCTTAAACATCTCTATCATATCTCCTCGTAATCAGCTCCTTTCTCATGAATAAAGCCCCATCTCCTTCAGCCGCTCCTCATCAATGGGTCCAGCTTGGCCTGGAATCAATGTAGTAGCCTTGTGCTAAACCCTCTCCCTGGCATCTATGCTCTTCCTGAGTTGTGGTGACCAAAACTGCACACAATATTATAGATGTGGCCTCTCTAAATTCATGTACAATGTTAACACCACCTCTTTTGATTTATAAATGATCCCCCTCCGAATACAACCTAAACCCCACTATATTTACCTATAGCTGCCTGGCACTTTGCTGCCTGCTTACCTCCCATATCTGTTACCACCCCCAGATCTTTCTCCTGTGTGACACACTCCAAAATTACCCCTTACATCATGTAATCTCTATTTTCATTGTTCTTTCCCATTCCCAACACCTTACAATTGCTCAGGTTAAATTTCATCTGCCAATCTTTTGCTCAACCTCTGCAAGTATCAATACTTTCCTGAATCTGATCATCACCCCCTCTGCTATATCCACCTTATCTACAAGCTTTTTGTCATCTGCAAATCTGGAAAGCTTACTCTTCACCCCATTATCCAAATCATTGATGTAAATCATGAATACTACTGGTCCCAGTACTGATCCCTGAGGTACCCCACTACTTACATCCTCCCAGCAAGACATCCTCCCACTCACAGCCTCTCTTTGCTAACTATCACGAAGCCAGTTTGCAATCCAATTAGCAACCTGACTAGCCACTCCACAAGCCCTCACTTTTACTATCAACCTCCGATGTGGTACCTTATCAAATGCCTTCTTAAAGTCTAGATATACTATGTCCACTGCCTTTCCCTCATACACCCAATCAGACACGACTTCATAGAACTTGAAAAGATTTGTGAGACAAGAAATACCTTTGGTAAACCCGTGCTGAATACGTTTAATTAGTTTGTTTTGGTTTAAATGGTTCCTCATCTGGTCCCTAATTAATGTCTCAAACACCTTCCCCACAACTTTAGTCAATCTAGCAGGGCTATAGTTCCCCAATTCTTCTCTGGATCCTTTCTTAAATAATCGTCTTACATTTGATACTCTCCAATCCTCTGGTATCTATCCTGACTCCCATGAGCTTTTGAAAATATCCATCAACATCTCGCTTACCTGCTCAGCCACCTCTCGGTTGCATACTATCTGGTCCCGGAGCCTTATCGACTCTTAGATTTCCTTGCTGTTCCTTTACTTCCTCCACTCCAACCTGGATCTTCTGTAAAAGCCCTTTCTCACCTCCATGATAGACACTCTCAGCTATTGGCAGATCTGACTGTTCTTGTGTAAAAGTTGAAGAAAAATACCTGTTTATTAAGCCTGCCATCTCACTTTCATCACGAACCACTCTCCCAGTGCTATTCCTCAATGGACCCACACTGGTCCTAACCTGTTCTTGTCCCCTGATATACTGAAGGAAAACCTTGCTATTATGTTTAATATTCTTAGCCATGTCCTTCTCACACTCTCTTTTGGCTTGCCGAGTTATTTTCTTAACTTTCCTCTGTTTACTTCGATAGTGATATAAATCTAAATCCATCATCAGTTCCTTCCTTAATAGCTTCCCCACCCTCTGCTGACCTAAAAAAAAGTCTGAATTCCTTCCTCAATTCCCACTGCAAACCTTGCTGCCCCCTTTCTAGTTAACATCCGGCCACCATTCTGGAAACACTCACTTTTTCCCTGAAATTATTCCCACTGTTTCTTCAATGTAAAACTTTCTTCCTGACACCATTCTTCCAGCTATTGGTTGACATATATCGCTCTGCTCACAATTTCCATGTCGTTTCCTCATGTTTATCTGAAAAATCATCAATTTTCATCCGATTGACTTGAAAATTAATCAGCAATTGCACAGTGCATAACTGAATTGGGAAACCAACTATTTTTGAGATCAATAGGTCAGAGGTCAACGCAAGGGAAAACATTAAAAAATCATCAAATTTAATCTGAAAAATCGTCAATATTCGTCTGATTAACCTGAAAATTAAGCAGCAATTGCATCATAGCACATCGCTGAATTTTGGAAACCGTCTCTATTTCAGGTCAAAAAGTCAACTCAAGGTCAAACTTTTAAATAATCAATTTTTATCCATTGACCAAAGCTTTGATTAAGATTGTCAATTTTAATATTAATGAAATGGACAATTTTATGTATCCATTTCAACCTTTGGAGAGGGGGTTGATTTTTTCAACTTTCGTCATGCGCTGCATAATGCCTCTTTTCTTATTTGTTTGTCAATCGCCTGCAGATCACAATTTTAAACCGACCTTCACAAAATTTCTCCACATGGTGGAGTTTGTCATCGGCAAGAAGACATTTGTTTTTGATGTCAAACGGTCAACATACACCAAAGGTCAACAAATTTGTTGAATTTCTAAAATCCTCAATTTTCATCCGATTGACAAGAAATTAGAACAGGATTTTCACATCAGCTGACTGAATTCAACTACCAATTATTTTTGAGGTCAACATTGGCCAGAAGGTCACCATAGGCCAAAGGTCAATAACTGAGATGAGAGTTATAAAATCCTCAATTTTTATCCGATTGACTTGAAATTTGAAGAGGATTTATATTTCAGGTCACTGAATTCAACCACTAATTCGTTTTGAGGTCAACAGAGAGCAAAAAGTCAACATAGTCCCAAGGTCAACAACTAAGGTGGTATTTCTAAAATGCTCAATTTTAATCTGATTGACTTGAAATTTGAAGAGGAGTTGCATATTTGGTCATTGAATTCAACCACCAATTATTGTTAAGGTCAAATTTGTTTTTTTGATATTGCAAGTGTCGTATTCTGCACATCTTTTCTTGTTTGTGTGTTTGTATTTATGTTTATCGCCTACAAGTCACAATCATATATATATATATATATATATATATATATATATATATATATATATATATATATATATATATATATATATATATATATATATATATATATATATATATGCCTGGTGTTGGCATAGTGGTTAGGGTAGCGGCTTGGGATCCAAAAGGTCCTGAGTTCAAGCCCCGTTGGCCGCTCGAATTAATACACACCAGGAGGTTGACCCAGCCTGTCATCCTCAGAGGTCGGCAAAGTGAGTACCAGTGCACTGGGCCCGGTGTATGCCCCGGTTAAAATAGGTGTACGATATCCCTGTGTCGTAAGAGGCGGCCAGGGTTGCGTCAGGAAGGGCATCCGGTGTAAAAACTTGTGCCAAATCACTGTGCGGATCATACGGATGATCCGCTGTGGCGACCCCTAATGGGAGCAGCCGAAAGAAGAAGAAGATATATATATATATATATATATATATATATATATATATATATATATATATATATATATATATATATATATATATATATATACATACATACATATATGTGTGTGTGTGTGTGTGTGTGTGTGTGTGTGTGTGTGTGTGTGTGTGTGTGTGTGTGTGTGTGTGTGTGTGTGTGTGTGTGTGTATATATATATATATATATATATGTATATATGTATATATATATATATATATATGTATATATATATATATGTATATATATATATATATATATATATATATATATATATATATATATGTATATGTATATAGTGGAAACCCTCATGTGGACCAACCGGGTAAGAGGACCACCTCTCATCTGGGCCACTTTTTCTCCAGTCCCTTCAGAAATTCCTTTCTATTTAGTACAGTGACTGATCGGCTAAGTGGACCACCCCTGGTTCGGGCCACGGTCCACCATATTACCAATCCCTTGAAGCAGATTTGAACTCTCAAGCGGACCAGTGTCAATTAGGTGCGGAGATTGTTCCCTTGAGTAATCCGAGCATATACAAAGCTCTTTGGCTGGGCAAGCGCGAATAATTTCAAACAAACTGTTCCAAAAAGACATTCTCCAGATGATCACAAGATCGTGAAATGAAATTGGAAACAATTACTCTTTACCCAATGAAATCGCGGGATTTTGGATCAGAATTTCAGTAACCAATAGGAAACCCACCTCTGCTGCCTCGGCTCCTTAAGTTCCGTGCTCCATGCTCAGATTGTCACAGATTTCCATTCGCTTCTTTCCACGACTGCCATGGATCAAAAAACTCCCAACAAAGAGTTGACGCTGGATGAGAAGGTCAAGATCTTACAGAGTGACAAAATCAAGTCTCAGCATAACCTCGCAGTTGAATACGGTGTCAGCAAGTCACAGGTTCAGCGCATCTTGAAGAGAAAAGCCGAAATCATGACAGCATACGAAGAAAATGCTTCAATCAGAAAGAAACGCTTCAAAGTTCAAGAAAATCAGAAGATCGACAAAATGACGTGGTCGTGGTTCAGTTGCGTTTGAGCATTGAATTGTGCTGTCAGCGGTCCGATGATAAAAGAGCACGCCATGGAGTTCGCACGGTCACTTGAAGTTCCTGAGGTAGATTTCACGGCATCTAATGGTTGGCTTTCCCGATTCAAAGCATGCCACAACATTAACTGCCAAAATTCCTGGGGAATCGGCCTCTGTTCCTCAAGAAGCAGTCCACAACTGGACCAAGTGTGTACCGACGATAAAATATAATCGCACAATATGACCCCAAAGAGATCTTCAATCTCGACAAGAGTGGGATGTTTTACCGTGCGATGCCAGGCGGAACGCTCTGTGTTAAAGGGACGGAGTGTAAAGGCGGGAAGCAATCGAAGTAACGTTTGACTGCTGCTTTCCTCGTCAACATGGTCGGTGAATTCCAGAAAACGCTTATCAACGGGAAATCTGCCACGCCTCGTTGTTTCCGCAATCTCAACAAGCAAATTCTCCCGGTCATCTGGAGATCGAACAAGAAGGCCTGGATGACGTCAGGTCTCTTCAAGGAGTGGATGCAACTGTTCAACAAGAAAATGCAACGGCAGAAAAGAAATGCCATCATCTACCTGGACAATGCAACGTGCCACCCCGACCTCGAGCTCTCGAATGTGGAGTTTATGTTCTTTCCCCCGAACACGACTTCATGTCTCCAAACTCTCGACCAACGGATCATTCGCACGATTAAAGCAACATATAGAAATCAAATTGAGATGAAATTGAGATGGATCGCACAGACAACAGCACAAGTCAGAGAATCCACCGTGAAGTCTTGTTTCGTTTGGTGTAGTTTCAGCGAGGACGCTGTTGAGGGTGACGACGCGGTTGAGGGAAACGGCGAAGACGATATCCCACTCGCCAATCTGGTCAAAAGAATGCAAGAAAATTACGGTTTGATGACGGACATGGTTGATGACTACATTAACTGCAATGCAGATGTTCCCACGAAATGCGAGAACGATGAAATGAATCAAAATCCATGACGACGTGCTGGCTGAGTTTATCACTGACAACGGTGACGCTGATAATGACAACATTGACGACGACGACGACGATGTGCAGGAGCCAACGATTTCCACGCGAGAAGTAATGGACTGTATGGCGAAAACAAGGCAGTATCTTCTGTACAAGAATCTTGGACATTTATTGGACACCGTCGACAAACTACAGAATGGTATCACTGAATCTGCCGCGTCATCCGTGAGGCAACGCACCCTGGACTCAACGTTGCACAAGAATAATCAAAATTACTGTTTCCGTGAATAATCCAAAAGACTTTCTGTGAATAATCAAAATTAGTTTCTGTCTGTTTCTGTGAATAAATTACAGTACGTGAATGTGAAATATGATGTGAAATCCTGTACAAACAGTTGTTCCACTTAAGTTCTTCAATTTAGGAATTAAATGTATTAAGGAAGTTGTACATCTTTACCTGAAGACCTCCCCAAATGGTGAAACCGGCTAAGGGGACCACCCCTCAAGAAGACCACTTTTGGCCAAGTCCCTTGGTTTGGTCCAATGAGGGTTTCCACTGAATATATATATATATATATATATATATATATATATATATATATATATATATATATATATATATATTGTACCGAGTGTATTTTGAGAGGGTTAATCCTCGTTTCTCCTTGGAAGAGCCAGACCTGGGGCCACCGCTCTCAATTATCTTCGTGGTACGGTGGGTTGCTTTACAACCATGAACGCCAATCAGTTAACCACGAGTTCCAGTGTTCACCATCTAATTTGCCTTTTAACTGGAGGTCACGTGTTTTTTTCTGAATGGGGAGTGCACCCTTGGCAATGCACCAATCTTATCTTGATTAGATCTTAAGTGGGGCAGCTGAGCATTTACTGCTGGTGCATGCCGATTATGACAGGTTAATTAGTTTGGGAACGACCTCCCAGTCTATCTATGTTTGGACAATGCTGGAGCAATGGAAGGAAAGGACAAGCACGGACATGTTGAAACGTCAACATGGAATTTATTATAAAGAAAAAACAAATAATCTAAAGAACTTTTTATTTCTTTGTGGTGAAAATAGGTAAATTCAAATCATTCAAAATAATTTCAAGCAAATAATAAATTCAACAGACATTGATAGAAAAATAGACAAAGAGAAGATTCTTATCACTATGCTTCACTTCACAATTAAACACGAGACAAGGGTATCCAGCAGATCATTTGGAGGGAAAGAAATCCGGTCTCGGCTTACCAAGGTAGAAGTCGTCTTGCGTAAATTAAAATGTCCCTAAATGTGTGAGCATGCCTTGGTCCATTGCCAGCGCCCTGGCTCGCAGTACACCCAATCGCAAACATGCTCAAACACCAATCGACGTCACTTTTTCTCTCCCAGGCACCAGGGACGCCAACAATCAGGTATGCCAAGAGCAGGTCCTGTGCAGAACCAGCAGCAACGGTCCAACCGTCACAAGCAGCTCACCAACTGTCACCAGCGGTCAGGACTGTAATGCTGTAAGGCTGTCACCAACTCACAAGCTCACCAACTGTCACCAGCGGTCAGAGCTGTAAGGCTGTGAAGCTCTCACCAACTCAACAGCTCACCAACTCTTACCAGCGGTCAGAGCTGCAAGGCTGTAAGGCTGTCTCCAACTCACTGTCACCAGCGGTCAGAGCTGTAATGCTGTGAGGCTGTCACCAACTCACCAACTGTCACCAGCGGTCAGAGCTGTAATGTTATGAGGCTGTCACCAACTCACCAACTGTCACCAGTGGTCAGGGCTGTATGGCTGTAAGGCTGTCACCAACTCAACAGCGGTCAGAGCTGTAAAGCTGTAAGGCTATCACCAACTCACCAGCGGTCAGAGCTGTAAAGCTGTCACCAACTCACAAGCTCACCAGCTCACCAACCAACTGTCTGTTGCCAGCTCACCAACCAACTGTCTGTTGCCAGCTTACCAACCAACTGTCTGTTGCCAGCTCACCAACCGACTGTCTGTCGCCAGCTCAATATCCAACTGTCTTCGCCAGCTCACCAACCGTCAGTAAAGTGGTCCTCCCATCCTTTTTATCGGCGAGCAATGTGGGCGGATCCTCAAGCAGACTTCAGCCAAATCCACCTTGCCTATTGGCGCATCGCTGCACGTCTCTTCCAACTGTCAATCTCGCGATCATTCCTTCCTCGTTCAGCCCGACACGAACAAGAGCCAGCCAGCATTCATAGAGCTGCCAAACGGGGCATCAAACGTTGATGGAAAAAGGTGGACGTCAACATCGGTGAAAGAAGTGGGTGTCAAACGTCGATGGAAAAGGTGGAGGTCAACGTCGGTGAAAGAGGTGGGTGTCAAATGTCAATGAAAGATAGGTGGGTGAGGTAAATGATCCACAGCTGTATTTGACCGTCAGAATAACTGCTCAGGAATAGCCCACAGTGTGCTGAATCAAATGTCCTGTAAGTCCAAAGTGTAAATAAATTGTCCACCTCCAAGCCAATGTGTCCTGATGGAAAGGGGGTAAACGAGCCTCCATTGGGCTAACGGCTATCTGGCGTGCATGAATGTGTCATAAAGAGAAAAAGGCCATCTTATAAGAAAGGGAATCGGCTCTTTCCCCTTCTCCAACGCATCAAAGTTAGAATCCCACCACACATGGGGATGGAATCTCTCCTGGACATACATTTATATGAAAATAACTGTCTAAGGACGTAAATGTTTGTATGCATTTATCGGATCTGAATCTGAAATCCATAACAATAACAATATATATATATATATATATATATATATATATATATATATATATATATATATATATATATATATATATATATATATATATATATATATATATATATATATATATATATATATATATAACCGGGCGTAGTGGCGTGCGCCTGTAATCCGGCTACTCGGAGGCTTGGGTTGGAGGATCGCTTGAGGACGGGGGCTCTGCACTGGGCAGGGTGTAGAGCAGCCCGGAATCATGGCGAAACCCAAATCCTGATCCCTGTGTCGTAAGAGGCGACCAGGGTTGCGTCCAGGAAGGGCATCCGGCGTAAAACCTGTGCCAAATCAGTATGCGGATCATAACGGATGATCCGCTGTGGCGACCCCTAACGGGAGCAGCCGAAAGATGAACAACAACATATATATATATATATATATATATATATATATATATATATATATATATATATATATATATATATATATATATATATATATATATATATATATATATATATATATATACATAGATGTATGTATGAATATCGCACAGTATCTTCGTCACAAGTGTATGGAAACTTGCTATGTTGTCCTGATGATGCCCTAATGAGGGCGAAACCGGTCGGTAACTGCATTTTCTATACACTTGTGACACAGCATCTGAAATTTCACCTTTGGTAATTTGCGCTGCAAGGTAGCTCTTCCAGGAGCCGCAGACAGTACGTGCATTGCGGCGGTCACATCATGACATTCGTCTCTGGTAGAACAATATCACATATATATATATATATATATATATATATATATATATATATATATATATATATATATATATATATATATATATATATATATATATATATATATATATATATAATACCATTGAAATGGATTGGGGTGTTTTGGACTATTGTCAGAGCAGTATCTCATTCAGAGAACTTTTTGATCGCCCTCACATTTTTTGCCATTTCCAATTAAAGAGTCTTCTCAAACTTTCTGTGACCTGGGATGTTTATCACTTCCTGCCTTGCTAAAGTACCATAAAAATTTATTTCAAAAAAAATACCCCTCTCCCTCCAATCACCTCCCTCAAAATGGAAAAAATAAAAACAGCTTCCACCCAAGAACTTGTCATGAAAATTTACATTTTGTTTTACTGTAGTTGTCGTCATAAAGCTGAAGAACCAAAAACTGTCTTTTATAAATGATTGCTTTGTGTAAAGTGCTTGCTTTTGGAGAGTGCAGTAACACAAACATACTGTACTTTACTTTTCGTCAGCTCTCTGGATACAAGGTAATTAAACTTTTGTTATTTTAGCTTTTATCACAGTGACCATTTCCAAGGAAACCAATGTGTGCAAATTCATTATTTTGACCTGCAGACTGGAATTACAGCCACAAGTTAGTGAAAGCTGAACAATTACAGACAAGTATAAAATTTATTACGGAGATAAAGCTTGTCCTGTGAAGGTAAGTTTTTATAGCACCACCAAAGTGGACTGAGATCGAAATTACTTCCCTATTTTAGAAGTTCTTTTAATTGTTAGCGCTGTTTTTTTATAGTATAATGTCAGTGCCGTTGAAGGGAATACGAGCTCAGCATCAGATTGTGGCTGGGAATTCCTGGGTGCTGGGAGTGGAATAATACCATGAAAGATTAACCTGTATAGTGACCGTCGATGTTCAGCAGATCCCTGCCTTTGCACTTACCCAAAGGGAATGCTCTGCATTGCTTTAATAGCTCTTCTATCATCTGCAGGCACTCACTTTCGACCCGTCATGCTTTGCAAGCTGAAGTTGTTTTTATATTAATTTATTTTAAACAGCTGCCTCGCTACCTTCACACTGCTTGTGAACTCCTCAGCCATACGACTCATGCAATCAATGGCCTTTTGTGGCAGTAGCGTTTCTGCTCCAAAGTAAACAAAATACTTTTCTTGTAAAAGAAAATTATTTTTAAAACAGTAATCGTTCATTGTAGTCGCTATTGTTGGTTGAGAATGACCTGTATGCTGCTATTCCCTGCACTGCCTGCTACCACACTGTTTTTTGCTCCAAGTGTTCAAAAGGTTATTGGAACGATATGCGATAGTCCAAGAAAAGCCAACATTCTTTTTTTTTATTTTTCAACATAAAAGTATTGTATGTATAATTAAATATTTTTCTTATTAAATATGCATATATTCATTGGGACACACACACACACACACACACACACACACACACACACACACACACACACACACACACACACACACACACAGACACACACACACACAGACACACACACACACACACACACACACACACACACACACACACACACACACTCACTGTACTTGCATGTTGAAAAATATTGAAAAAAAGCGTTTCTTGGACTATTGTGGGTACCTCGTTCCGATAATATTTTGAACAACCCACTTACCATAAAGTACCTTTCCAATTGGATTACCATATAATCAGCAGACAGTTATCATATTTCACTGAAACTGTGTGTCTGTTGTTTTTGGCACAAATCAAAAACATGACACAAAGTTGGCTTCTGAAAGATCCACGTGTAATAGCAATAACAGCAACACCAAAATCACAGACTTTTCCAGTGTGACTGTATTTCTGGTAACTTTCACACAACCATCAGTGGTGGAGCTTTCACCCTTTGAAATTTTGTCTGTGCATTGTGATTACTGCAGTAAACTTATGGTACTGAAAGTAGTAACAGATAAGATGTCAATATTCATACTATGAACACTGCTACAATCATAATAGTTGTCCGTTCCTAAAATTGTGAAGCCAACATACCATTTTAATTTGTGACTAGAACGGCAAGAATGAAGCAGCACTGCATTCCTTCGGTCATTCAGTTAGTGCATTGTGGTGTGCTCAAGAAGATTTGCTCAGTATAAATCGCTGTATTCTTGTAGACATAATTAAATGTTAGAAAATGCTCCTTATACTTTCAGACAAACATAAAACGATTAACCCTTTGAACCCTCGCAGCCGTTTTACTCGCCGCTATTCAAACCTCCATATCCCCGAGTGGCTGGTTTATGGGCCTGTATTCAAACCATCGTTTGCCAGATCGGCCGGTTCACCAGCTGCTATTCAAACCTCCACATATCCAAGCGGCCGGATTTTTCTACAGGGAGCCTGGGTGAGGGAACCAAAAGTCCAAGGAGCTCTGGTTTCAAAGGGTTAAAGTGTTGCGGCTGAAGTGAATACTTTTTGGGTTTTTTTTCCAAATAACTTCTCGAGTTTAACTGTTAATCTTTCTCAAACATGGCAAAAGTAATTTTATATAAATTTATAATAACTGACCCATTCAATTAAATTTGCATTGCTGTCATTAGCTCATAACTGCTTCAAAATTCAACATTTATTTTTGAACTTTGTCAATGGAAAGGAAACTTTCTAAAGTTTACAATGATCGTTCAAACTTGACCTGGACATTTGTTTGGAAAAGGCTTTTTATTTTAAAAGACAGAGTAATATATGGACTGTATCTTAATAATATTTGATAGAATTTCTCGTTGCTGGAGTTGCTAGCCAATTCCCACAATCACATGTTTCCTTCATGGAGTATTTCAAAACACATTCTGAGAATCAAGATGATGGCATGTGACAGAACCATGAATGTGGAATATCTCAGTGTTCTGAATTTTCTGGTCAACAAAAATATTGCGTCTGTTGAAATTTATATATGATTAGCAGCACACTATGGTGATGATTGCCTGTCAATGTTATGTTCAAGTTTAGTTTTAAGCAAAAGTCCAGGTCAAATTTGAAGCACTCACATAATTTAATGGTGTCAAAGTTTGTTTCGGTGTCCTCAAGCTTTCCATTCACTAATTGTTCTCATCTTCTGAACAGACCACTTATGACCATGGGGGTTGATAGCATGGAACTGCAAGACTGCCTGGAGCATGGTCGCACTGCCAAGGTAAGGACAAAAACAATGTAAAACCTTTCAGGGGTTCGTAGGTTTAGTTTTCCCATCTGAGCACTTGTCTTATGATGCTGTGACCTCAGGTCCAAATCTTATACACAGGATTGAGGAAATAAAAGTTCTGTAGATATCTGTGTTTTTTTTCTGAATTTCTGAGTTATTTCCAACATATGCATAAATCTGGTATCAAAATCAACTTCCAGGGAGTTTTTCTGTCTCAAAATATTATCACCAGCCAAATGCAGCCACAGACCATCTCACTGCAATCCAATTGCTGTCACTGAGTGGCTCGATCTCTTGCAGTTAGGATAACTAAATCTTTCCAACTTTGTTTTTTGTCCGTGCGGACATGCACAAATAATCTCTGAGCCAAGCCATTAAATGATAATAAACTGTACTTAATGAAACTATCATCATAGCACAAGCTCATTCTGAGAATTATACACACTGGACCATGCATACATTATTCCACACGTGCATTTCAATTCTTGCCAGGTTTACACAGGTGGTATTTTAACACAGCAATATACAAATTGTAACGTTTTGTTTCACAAAATATATCGAAAAAGATAGCTCGATGCAGAGATTTATGCCTTGTAATATACAAAAGACGGAACAAGAACACATTTGCATACACAGAAAAAGGGGCATTTGTAAAGTTGAGGGAGCTGCTGTCTTTTCTACTTTGGTCAAATGAAGAGGTCAGAAAGCACTAATTTAGTGCAACGTCAGGGAGGAACCAGAATGGGGAGTTTGGTGTTTTATCTCAGTTTCACCAACATGCTGTCACTGTGGTCATCGCAGCTGGAGTGTGCCCTCGGAGAATTGTGAAGCCATCTGCAGTGCAGTTTCAGCATGACCAGAGCACGTCTCAGCAGCCGGCTCATGCAAGAACCGAGGTACGGGCCTCAGCACCACCTGTAACAACGTCGCGGCTTGAAAAAGGAGCTGGACCAGGAGTTGCCTTAGGTCTTCTAGCATGGTCTATCCAGCAAGAAGGTATACAAAACAGCAGCGGCAGCCTTCAGAACCACGGGTCTCAGATGCAGAAGCTATCCACCAGGCACGATCCATCGTTAGGGTTTCACGGACTATCGCCATCACATCTTCCAGTTTTTTGTGAAATTGCCAAATTATCCCCTGACCCGAAACTTGTAATATTTCTACATTTGTTCAACTCCCCTCCCCCACCACCCTCACCAAAAACTCACACACTTTCGCTCAAATAGTCAAGAGTCCATGGAGCCAGTTTTTCAATTTATGTCCATAATCTGAAGCAAAACTGTTTGGAAATAAAATAAAACTTACAGAAATATAATAAGTATTATTCTGTGAATAAAACAGACATGTCAAGAATGTTCTCGAACAGCAGCTTTCTGTCCCATTTCTACTACGTCTTTAACATGTAACATTCCAAATTCTGATAGATTTACAAAAAGCTAAATTATAATAGTGTTTTCTTTTTTTCCTTTATTTGTCAAGAACTCGACCTGACAGGTAAAGCGAGCATGTGACAAACTGCAATGAAATTCAAACTACACACTTTTACTAACTGTTGTTTTGTTATGATCCGCCAGTCCCAAAAGGGGCGTTTTACATGCATTAAAGGCATAAAGCACAAACAAATTTTCAAAAACGATGTCCAACTGAAGACATGGAAGTACCCTCCTGAGATACCTCCTTCTGGGGTTGGGGGGTGATAGGGGTAGGGCTGTTAGTGTTGCGCAGATGTAGTGGTACTTGCCTATCTTTTATGTATATTCAGAGTGGTTTGACAAACAGGTTAACTGAGACACTTTGAACACAATGAACAGAATTTAAATGGACAGCATTTGCTTTTACAGAGAACATCCTTGTTATCTTTGTTGAATATTCTTAAAATGCACCAAACTATATTTTGTAAGTATGGTAAAATAAGTCAGTGACACCAAATCCATCAGTGGTTCTCTCTTTTTTTTTTCTCCACCAGACAGGTAGTACAGATCACCAAACATGTACTAGTACAAAATAATCCATGTTAGTTTCTTAAACTTAACACCTCAGAAGTGGCCATTATAAATTTTTAAGAAAGCAACATAATTTCACACCTGAAAGTGTGGATACTCCCCTCTGACACTTTCCCCTTCTATATTTGCCTCATTTTTTTAAAATCTAAACCACAGCACTCGATTGCCTGTATGCAGTAATGTGCAGTGATTTGAAAATCAGCTGTGAATGTCCTTTTATTATAATGGAAGAGTATAATGACCTTTCCTAGACTTTATACATTATATTGGAGGTGATGATGAGGGGGATTTGATTGAGACTTTCAGTAATGATGGGTATCCCACTATACGAAATATGGCAATTCTGTGTGTATATGTACATCTGAAAATCATACAAAACTAGAATGGCACACTTTGATGTCACAACATCACCTGATATGCCTCCACTCACATTATTACATCTTTATACATACTTCTACAAAGTTTGATTTAAATCCCTGAATCCAGATTCAAAATATTAAATAATTCTGGCTGCCAAACCATGCATCTGATCAGGTTGAAATTTTATACATATATTCCCCATGATAACAAGATCATAACTATCACATTTAACTTCGATTGATTTTGTGGTTCAAGACAAATAATTTTTTTTAAACATTTTTGTTCAAACAAATATGGCTGCCAGACCATGCGACCCAGTCATTATTCATGAACACGTTGGTGAAGTTTCCCCTCGATCTGTCAAGCCATTCTGGAAAAGAAGATTTTTTAAGGTTTATTCTTCAAAAAAATTAGCTGCCAAACCATGTGACCAATGACGTCGAAGATGAAGAACGTTTTGTTCATCATGGATAGGTGATCATATCTGTAAAGTTTCGCCTCAATCGTTTCAGCCAGTTTCGGAGAGGACGTTTTTGAAGATTTTTAAATTTTAACAAAAAATACAATATGACTGCTGAATCACGTGACCGATGACATCATCAATTTCCCCCTCACCCCCCCCCCACCCATATAATTTAACCCTATATGACAGTCAAAATTTTTCTCACTGATCAGATAAAGCATTCGATGTATGCAATGATGACATCATAACGAAGACACCTTTGACATCATCAAAAAAGTCACTTGTTTAGCATGGGGAGTCCTTCACATGTGTCAAGTTTCAATTTTTTCCATGGAGGTGGTTTTGGAGATACAGAGGTCCAAAGTTTTTCCTTTTTTTCAACATGGCTGCCACACCACATGACCTATGATGTCATAATTATCATTGAAACATTTTACATGAATAGTCGCACCTGTGGTAACAAAAAATTCTATCAATCGGATAAGCGGTTGCAAAGTAGAAAAGTAGCATGGATGGACGTACGGATGGACGGACAACCCGAAAACATAATGCCACCAGTGACTTCGTCAGCAGAGGCATAAATACATGTCTGGGCCGATCTGCACCAAATTTTACATACCTCTTGTAATGCCAGCGTCAGGTCATGGAATTGAAGCCGATACACCGGGAAAAATCACAGAACCGTCGGAAAGCATCCGTAAATGAAAATATAAATATATAAAAAGTCAAATGCAGGTGAACGATCCGAGACAATGGGGAAGCACGGTTTGTTATTGTTTACAATGTGGAAGCATACCCTAAAAGTGCATTACAAGTCTTTCCATTATATCAATAAATGCCTGTGGCACCAATCATTTTTTAAATGTGGTTTTTTTTTGTACAAAGTGTAGATCGGTTTGAATAAGAATTAGACAGGTACCGAGAAACATTGGAAATAGAGGGGTAGAGGGATATTGGCAGGACTTGTAGGTAGCTTGTGTGTGGATGGGTGATGGTATCTGGTGTTAGTTTCGCACAAGAATGATATGCTGAATGTCCTCCTCCTGCACCAACGTTCCTTGTTATTATTTTACATGTAATATTGTTGCGAATCTGGAAGCCATGAGCTTTTCTCATGTTCCTATATTCAGGTTCCTATAGCTTAGTTATTTCGATAAGTATGTGTTTCCAGTTAGAATCCATCCCCTAGTCTAATGGGTGAATAAATGTAAATGCGCTGTGAAGTTATTTTAATAGTCAGGTTTTCTTTTATTTAACAACACCAACGATAACAACAACACCAACGATAAGAACTCCAAGAAATGGGGTGTGACAGCCCCCACCCAACGATGAGCGAACTGAATTCCATTTCCTAATATGGATATGAATCGGCTCGCTTGGGGGACTCCAGGAAATGGGATGCGACAGCCCCCACCCAACGCTGAGCAAACTGAATTCCATTCCCTCTTATGGATATGAATCGGCTCGCTTGGGGGACTCCGAGAAATGGGATGCGACAGCCTCCACCAACGGCAAACGAGTCACGCCGGAAACGAGCCGCGCCTGAGAGGGATAAGAAGGGAAGAGAGAGACAGAAATTGGTTCTTCTTGCTTCTTATTTGTGGGTCTTGTTCACTCTGTTCTGGCTCTCCTGGGTTCCTGTTATTGGTTGGTGGTTGTTCAGAAGGTGGTTGGTGGTTCTTCTGGGGAATCGACGCAGCGGATTGGGAAGGATCAGCGCCTCATCTCACCAGCGCGTGTTCCGGAGCGCGAGGGTATCCACCAGAGCTCGGGAAGCTGATGGCGGCTCGCGGTGGTTGGATTCAGCTCGCCCTCGCTGGTGCCCGGTCCAAACAGCTGGAAGACCACACGAGGTGGACAGGTCCGAGGCAGAATCTGGTCTTCAGCTCGTCCTTTCCATCCGAGCTGGAGGCCTTAATAAAGACCATTTTTGGTCCGATTCTTTGGGTGTGTGCGCATGTGTGTTTGTGGCGCCAGTATATTAAGTAGTGAATTGTTCAGTGCCTTGCTGTACATACGTGCTTATTAATATTCGGTTTAGCTCTGCCCTTATGTGCTCCCCTCATCCCCAATTGTGAATAAATACCCCGATTGTTGAATGTTTCAGCCCGTTCGCGTATATTCTTTTATTGGCTTCGCATGCTGCGTGTTGGAAAATTAGCCAGGCCATTGCCATTGTAAAGGGATATTTGGGACCGACGGATCTCAGCGATCAAACCGCTCGGATCACACACGGAACGAGTACGCTAAGCGGCTCGTTCCGTACGGGAGCCGTCAAGGGTGAATTTCCCCGGTAGATTGGACCACGTGGGTATTTAGGTAAATTGAAATTGGCAATCGACCCTACCCCACGTGATCTGTCTATTGGTGAACTTCGGTCCAAAAAGGGACCCGTACTTTTCCGGAATTTTCCGAAGAAGTACGATCTAAATTCCGGGCGATCGGTCGAGCCGACTCTGCAGCTCCATCTCGCGGTCGTGCTCGCGGCCGACGCCCGGCCCCACAACAATATATCTATGAGGGGAAATCCAAAAAATTCTGCTCTGAAAGAAAGTGACATCAGGAGACTGACTCATCCACTGCTGGAAAAAAAGTAAAGGTGACCCTGCTTGGAAACAAATGGAAAACTAGAGAGTTCATCGAACACCGTACCTGGTGCAATCTTGAGAAAAGGACTTGGGAAGGGTCTTTTAAAGTCTTGCTTTACGTTTCTGAGCACGATCTACATTTCTTACAAGCCACCATTTTGCTTGAATCTTGACAATAATAACTCAAAATGAGACAGTCATGTGATGTACAGACTGGAAAGGTTTGCGCATGCCCCAAAGATGAAAGCATGAGTGGCAAATTTGATTGGTGGAGATGGTGTAAAATTTTGCCCAAGTACTGCTAATCTGGAGTTTTTGGAAGTGACAAGAAAGAGATTTGTGTTCTACAGTGTTCAAGAATATAATTTGTCTTGACCTGCTTGCAAGACTTCCGAGCATGCGTAAACCTTTCCTGTCTGTACATCACGTGACTGTCTCATTGTTAGTTATTATTGGTTTCACTTGACCACCAATAGAGGACTTCCTTCTTGAGTAAACAAGCGGATAGTAGACTTCAGGGAGTTCAGCGGTTTTTGATCGTGGCTCACCGAAATCTCTCAAATTCCATGTATCGTTGGGTTGTTCTCCTAAAGCAAATAATGAGGGGGCTTCATGCTCTTGTTTTTAATGTTCCATTCTATAGAAAACCAAACTAACATCCCACCTCGTTCTTTTTCTCGTTAACTTGGCCATTCTGGTTTGACTTATCCTGCCTTTTACGCATCAAGAATACTCTGCCAATAACCGTTATTTTGATTTATTTTTGCCAAGTACTTTTGGCCACCTGGACGTTACATTTGTATATTAAGTTTTTTTTTTATTGAACACAACCACGCTGCAGTGACTCCATACATTGAAATAACATGGTTGGATGTCAATGGATCTGTGCTCCTCTGCCTTCTTTATTGTGATATTGGGTTATTGGCTATCAGCACTTCCTAGCTGAAGTGAGTTGGAATTTTTGTGTCTGGATTGTTGTGTCACAACATACAGAGTACAACAATCCACACAATTCAATTCCTACATTGGTGATCCTGATGTTATCTGACTTAACAAAACCTTCTTTTGAATTGCACTTTCACCACAATGGACCAGCAGCCAAAAATGTCGAATGCTACTTCTATACCTTCGACGACATTTTCTGTTGTGAGCCTCAAGCTTCCTCATTTTTGGCCCAATGACTCCATCATCTGGTTCGCACAAGTTGAGGCCCAATTTCTTACGAGGGGCATAACATCACAAGAGACTATGTTTGCCTATGCCGTCTCCTCTCTCCAACCAGAGTTTGCACAAGAAGTTAGGGATTTGCTCATGATACCTCCCACAGAAACGCCATACAACATATTAAAGGCCTAACTCGTTCGAAGAATGCCAGTTTCCAAGCAGAAATGTCTTCATCAGTTACTCATTTCAGAAGAGTTCGGAGAATGCAAGCCCTCATAACTCCTCAGGAAAACGCATCAACTTATTGGCACCAATGCCTGAGAGGGAAACATCTTTAAACATTGTTTTTACTGCTGCTTCCTACAAATGTTCAACTCATCCTCACTTCATCAAGAGACTCAATGCAGATTGAACAACTTGCTGATCTTGCTGACAAGATCATGGAGGCTGGAATGCCTGCTTTCAATCCCATTGCAGCTGTATCTTCTCAGTGTCATAACTTTCAGCCAAGCTCCTCCGTATCTACTGAGCTGAAGGATTTACAAGCCCAAGTAGCGCAGCTCACAGCACAAGTCCACACTCTCATGACCCACCTTCATGACAACAGAGGAAGAAGTTGGAGCAAAAGTAGGTGGAGATAACCTGATCATCCGTCACATAACTCCAACCGTCAACAACGTGCTAGAAAGGAATGTTGGTTCCACTGACATTTTGGTACCGAGGTCTTGCATTTTCAATGGTTGTCTGACTTCTGATGAGAGAAATGATGTGGTCAGCCACTGTTGGTGATTAGTTCAGCTGGCATCAATTCTAATAGTTGCCTGTTTTACCTTTATGACAGGACAACAGGTAAACATTTTTTAATTGACACGGGAGTAGAAGTCTGTGTACTTCCTCCTTCTGAGGCTGATTAAAACTTCCATCTACAAAACTATATTTGCAAGCTGTTGATCACTCCAACATTACAGCGTACGGGGAGCGATCTATCACACTTGATATCGGCTTACGTCGAAGCTGCCAATGGGTTATTATCATCGCCGGCATCTCAACTCCCATCAATGGCACACATTTTCTGAGGAATTTTGGTCTTTTGGTGGATGTTAAACATCAATGACTTGTGGACAGCAATACCAATCGATCCATTAGAGGAGTAACATTATCAACTTCCTCCATCAAGTCCTACATTAATGAAACTTGAGGGGGAAACAAAGTATGAGTCACTCTTGGAACAGTTTCCTGATATTGCTTGTCTTGTTTACAAAGAGACCACCATCAAGCAGGCAGTCATACATCACATTAAGATGTGTAGATCTGTGGCAGCTCACCCATGTCATCTTGCTCCAAATCATCTCAATCTAGCTCAGGTTGAATTCGACCACATGTTAGACCTAAGCTATATCGAGCTATCCAGTAGTAATTGGTTATCTCCATTACACGTGGTACCTAAGAAGACTCTTGGTGACTGGAGGCTGTGCGGAGATTACTGAGCACTGAACAGGAACACAGTATCCGATAGGTGTCCTATTGCACATCGTCAAGATTTTGCTGGTGGTTTGGAAGGAAAGAAGGGATTTTCTAAATTGGACTTGGAGAATACCATCAAATACCTGTGAATCCAGAAGATGTAAAAAGGCTGCTTTCACCACCCTCCTTGGCCTTCTGGAATTTGTATGCATGCCTTTTTGACTGTGGAAAGCAGCACAGAGCTTCATCGATGAAGTGCTGTATGATTTACCTTTTGCATATGCCGACATTGACAATGTGTTGATGGGAAGCGATTCGGTGGATGAACATGGATGAGCGATTACACGTGTGGCTCTGGCATTGTATCATATTTCGCTTCTGTTTTTCTTCTTCAAAGGCTGTTTTCAATATGACCTTTCCTTCATCCTGTGTCTAAAAAGTCCAACTGTGACAACATTTCTTTTCTCCATTCTCTTAATTCTCCTTAATTGAATCCCTCACGTAATGTCTTTAATCACATCGCTGACTTTAAAAATTTTAAACTCCCAGTTTGCAACATATGTTCGTGTTCCTTCAATCGTCCTTTTTTTCCTACTTCAGTGCCAATCTACCTCCTCCTTCAGTCACACCTCTTTAAATCTAACTCCTCCTAACCCCTCACCTATTACCCCCTCTCCTTACCCCTTCCATTTTGCTCCTCATCCGACCTCCACTTTTGCACCTCTTCACTGCTTTCGGCTTCAGTATCAGCCCCTCCTCTGTTGTCCAAAAGTTTGTGGTGCTCCAACATCTGTGGACTCCATTCTTCCCCAACAGATATCTCACACTCTCAATCAGTATACTCATCACCACAAACATGTTCCTTCCTTCCTCTCAGCACACTCCTCCCCTCTTCCCAACCCCTCAAATATTATACCTCTCCCTGCCTGCTCCCTTCTTCACCATACCTCCATCAAGTCTCATCCTTCCCCTCTCCCCACCTCTCCTATTGCCCTCCTGCACCTTGGCTGTGCCTGCTGTCATCGTCTCCCCTCCCTCTCAAAGCTTCCCTCTCAACCCTTCCTCTCAAAGCAACCTTCACACTCTTCCCCCAAAAGGCTTCCCTCTCACCTTTCTCAAAAACTACCCCCTTACCATTCTCTCTCAACTCTCCTCCCTCACTCTTCTCACTCAACTCTCACCTCTCACCCTTCTCCCTCCAATCTTCCCCCTCACTCCCCATTCACAAATTTGCCCCCATCACATCCACAAATGTTCCTCCTCCCCCCATCCTCTCTATTCCATCTCATCACTCCACCTCCTTCAATCTTCAACTGCCCTCTGTCCCCTCTGTTGTTACTACCCACTGTACCTCATATCAAGCCATCACCAATGAGCCTTTTCTGCTCCTCATCCAGCACCCTCCCCAAGCTCTTCTGCAATCCCCCACACTCTTTCAATAACTCTCCTTTCCTCACTCCCTCCTCCATAGTCCTACCCTCCCACTCCCCTCCTCTCCCCTGCGCCCAAAACCTCCTCCCCTCCCTCTTCCTTAACAGTGAGGACCTCAAACATCTCAAACCTGACAGATCTTTCCAGACAGGTAACCATTGACAAACCAGACTTGATCTGCTTAACACAAACTTTCCTCCTTCAAGATGTCTCTGACTCCCGAGTATCTCTCCCCGGTTACTCCCTCCTCCGGTAGGACTGACCTGAGCCTCGTCCTGGTGGAGGTGTTGCTCTCTTCATCAAAGACACTATTCCTCACTCTCCATGCACTGCCTTCTCTCCCCCACAACCCCAGGAATACCTCTGGCTATGGCTTCCCCTCCACTCCAACCTCATTTTTATATGTGTTGTGCTGTCCACCAAACAATGATGACTCCATTTACACCACACTATCCGAAAACATGGACCAACATCTATCTTCTCATCCAAAATCTCTCTTCCTCATATGTGGTGACTTCAATTGTCACAATGCCAGTTGGCTGGATGTGGGTACCTCTCTCTCCTGTCATGGCACTTCAGCAAAAGATTTTGGTGACTCATTGGAACTGACACAATCTGTCAAATTCCCGACCCGGATCTCAACCAACGGTACTCAATCTGTTCTGGATATTATTTTGACTAATTTCCCTGAAAATATCTGCTTTTCTTCCTCTGCTCCAATCGGTTCATCTGCCCACATGCTTGTCAAAGTAGACATCTCTCTGGCTGTTATTAGAGGATCACATCTGCACCATCGAGTCTGGCATTTCACTTAGGCTGACTGGTGGGGAATTCAAGCAGCAATCAAACTTCTCAACTGGACTCCCATCTCCACTTCCTCCAACATCAACTCATCCCAGGAATTATTTTAAAGAAACTTGCTCTCTCTCATGCATAGATTTATCCCATCTCGTCTTCAGTTGTCCTCCCCTTCCTCCCGCCCATGGTGCACTTGAGCTTGTGGTGAGGCAGTGGTCCTGAATCAACATGCCTTCACCTCATGGAAGTCCAATCCAAATGAAGGCAATCTCAATTCCTTCCACAAAGCTTGGAACAAGTGTGTGTCTACCCACAGGAGAGCCAGAAAACAACATCTTTATAATCTCAAGTCTGATCTCTCAAACCTGTCTCCTCCAAATCCAAGTGGTGTCGAATCAAGTCTGTTTCTGGTGTATGTTCCCCCTCCACCCCACCCCCCTCCCCCTTACTTCAAATCGCCGCACAGCTGACACTACATGGGAAAAGGCTGAATGCCTAAACTCCATGTTTCCTTCTAAATCTTGTGTCCCAAATCCATTTCTGTACCCACCTTACCCAGTCGCACCCAGCTGTTTCTGGACTCTGTTTCCTTTTGTTCTGACAAGGTGGAGAGCTTGCTGACAAACCTCGACTCAGATTCTGCAACCGGTCCAGACGGCATCAGCCCACGTGTCCTCAAAGCCTGCTCTTCTGCTCTTGCTCACCCTCTCTCTGTTCTATTCACCCTCTCATTTTCTCAACGTCATCTGCCATCTGCTTGGAAATCAGCAAACATTATCGCTCTGTATAGAAATGGAGCAAAACCAGATCCCTGCAACTACAGACCAATCAGCCTTCTCCCAATCATCAGCAAGGTTATGGAATCCATCATCGCTTCAGACATGAAATCCTTCCTCTTCCTAAATGGCTTGATTTACGATCATCAATTTGGATTCAGACCAGGTCACTCTACCCTGGATATGCTGTTTCTGCTCTCCCAACTATGGATGGAGATCCTCAATGCCAGACATGAAATCAGAGCCATCTCCCGAGACATATTGCATGCCGTCGATACAGTCTGGCACCCTACCCTGCTCACCAAACTCTCCTCCTATGGTATCCAAGGACATCTCCACTCATGGCTCAGAGACTTTCTCTCCTGTTGTAGCCAATGTGTGGCCCTAAATGGAGTTCTCTCATCCCCTCTTCCTGTCCAGACTGGAGTTCCTCAAGGCAGTGTTCTGGGCCCTGTTTTTTTCTGGTTTTCTTTCATGATCTCTCCAACTCTGGAAAATCCTGTTTATCTCCTTGCTGATGACTACACCCTCTGCTGTTCCATCTGTCATCCGTCAGATCAGAAAGCAGCAGCGTCTTCACTCCTGCATATCTGGATAAAATCACAAGCTGGTCCAACACGTGGATCATGTCTTTCAATCCTGACAAATCTCACTCTCTCACTGTGTCTCTCCAAAACGACCATCTGGAACCCTCCCCACCCCCCCCCCATGTACTTCCTCAACAATCTTCTTGAAGAAGTCCTTTCATTCAAGCTTCTGGGTCTCACTATCTGGCATGATCTTTCCTGGCAAAGCCAAATTTCCAAGCTGGCCTCCAAAACCTGTTGCCGACTGGGCATCATTCATCATGCAAAGTCATTCCTTGGCACACCTAAGCTCCTGAACACATGCAAAACTTTTGTCCACAGCCTGATGGGGTACTGCTCTCCCCTCTGTGCTGGTGCTCCTGCCTCTCACCTTTCTCGGATTCACGCTGTGGAAACCAAGGTATTTAGGATCATTGGTATGTCCCGCAATGAGGCTGAGTCTTTGATTCTCTCACTCTCACCGCAGGCAGGTCGGTGTTCTTTCTGTCTTCTACCATCTCCTCTCTGGCCTCGCTCCTCCAGCTCTGTCTGAGATGTGTCCCCTCAAAAATTTCTGCAGGGTGCTCAAGGCCTGCCAGCAACCCCCTTCTGGTAAAACTACCAAAATCAGGAATCACTGCTCACCTTCACTCTTTCATTCCTCTTTTTTTTCCCACCTTTGTAACAAACTCCCACACTCTCTTCAATCCCTCTCTTCCCTCCAGGTCTTCAAAACAGCTGTTCACCACCATCTGTTTTCCCCCATCCAAAACCATGATATTTTCTACCCCTGCTAATCCACCCCAAATCCACCTCCTTCAAATTCCCTGCTTTCCTTCCTGAAAGTCCCTGTCGTGTAAGGTCCTGAAAGTCCATGTTTTGTCCATCTTGTTCACCCTGTGTACCCCTCCCCATCCCTCTCTCTCTTCCACAGATCTCCACATGTCTCTGTTCCCCATCTTTTTTTTTTTCCTTCCCTCTCCCACCCCTCTTGTTTCCTGCTCACCTTGTTGTACGTTCTGTGTGTTAGTTCCCACACGAGCCTTGATGGTGTATTCAAAATAATCAAAAGAAAATTAAAAACATGCTGAGCACTTATGTCTCCTTTTTGCACAATTTTCACAATACGGAGTTGTCATCAATTCGACAAAATGTCAGTTTGGTGTCGCAACGCTCACCTTTCTCGGTCATGTGGTCAATGAGAGTGGTATTTCCCCCCTACCTGATACAGTGAAGACCATCCAAGGTTTCCCAACTCCTCGCTCACTGCACAAACCTCATGAATTTCTCCGTTTGGTAAATTTCTACCGACGGTTCATACCACGATGTGCCGACCTCGTGCAGTCGCTTCACTGACGTTTTTAAGAACAAGACCAAGAAGAACTTGGCTATCGTTCTTGGTGAGATCGAGCTTGCATCATTTCAAAAGGTTACATTTGCACTGTCCCAAGCTAAACTACTTGTACGCACCAAGACTGATGCACCGCTGTATGTATTCACTGATGCTTCAGACGTATATGTTGGAGGTGTTTTACAACAACACAGTGGTGGGGAGTGACAAGCTTTGTACTTCTTCCCAAAACAGCTTCAACCTGCTGAGATAAGGTCCAGCAACTTTGCTCATGAATTCCTCGCAGTTTATCTGTGTCAATCATTTCAAACATCTTTCAGGGGTGTATCCTTTTTGTGTGAACACCGATCAAAAGCCACTCATCTGTGCACTCCAGTCCAAGCCAGACAAACATTCTCCACATAACATTTTCCAATTGAATTACATTTCCCAATTCACTTCTGACTCGAGGCACATTTTGGGCAACGACAATGCAGCAGCCGATGCATTATCACTTATGGACGTAAATGCCCTGCAAACATCAGCCGTCATCAATTTTGATCAAGTGTCAAAGTTCTAAAGTGCACCGATGCTCATAAACATCCCTATGCACTTTTGCAACAGCAGATGTGCTAATTCAATTTGTGGGACCTCTTCCTCCATGTGACGGGCAAACATATATGATCACTTGCATCGACAGATTTACACACTGGCCGGAAGCTATACCTATTCCAAATATTACACTGGAGAACGTAGCTCATGTTGTCATTACACGATGGGGGTGAATTTTGAAGTACGTTCGACCATCACAAAAGATCAAGGTCGTAAATTTGAGTCTTCCCATTTTCAAACACTTGTGGAGATTCCAGGCTGTAGATGAATCAGAATGACATTTTGTTATCCTTATTCTCATGCAATGGTGGAGCATTTTTCAATCGACTGCTTTCAGCTGGACTCAATGCTCATGTTGACACACGATGGATTGAGGCACTTCCTTTTAGCTTGCTGGGCATTTGGACAGCAGTCAAGTCTGATATGGGGTGTCCTATGGCTGAATTTGTCGACTAGACCACCATTCCATCACCAGGAGAGTTCGTCGCACCAAGTCAGAGTATGAGTGACTTGGATCCCAGCAGCTTTGTACACCGGTTGAATCGACACATGCATAATCTCCCACCTTTACCCTCAAGGCCCCAACACAGCCAACCACAGGTCCATGCAGATTTCAATTCATGCACTCACGTCTTTGTATGACATGATGCAGTGGGAAAGCCTCGACAACCACCATATGCATGCTGTACATACATACATACATACATTATGAGCATGTGCCACAGCACTTTGCTACGTCAACTTTCTGCTGGAACTCCAGGTGCTGCCGTCTGGCCATCCCCCCAGGGAGATGCCTGGCCCATCCCCATCTCTTAGGGACAGGACATTCCAGGCACCCACCCAAAGGAAATACGTCAGGTTAAACCGAGGAGACCACTTTCTGGAGGACGACACCTCAGCACCACCCCACCAGACACTACAGTGTGCTTTGTGGGGTGAAGCATTTTGTTGTGGCCAGAGTGCAAACCCTGCCACCAACCTCCGAAGGAAGGTAACCAACTGGAGCAGGATGTCCGCAAACACAGTTGGCAACACATATGGATGGCCGTTGGCTCACAAGGAGCTCGCACTCCCTTTGGCAGGTTTTGTATTTGATCCTGCTGGGTGGCCATGTCCATACACCGTCCACACCCTGGGGACCTGGTGGGGAAAGCCAACTTAGTCGCCGAAACTCGACCATGAACAGGTTAGCATGGGTTTTACATGATGCCCGTCGCAAGTCCAGATCTGATCTGGCCTGACCTTCCACCATATCATGGGCCTTATCTAGTACTTTGATGGTCTGAGAAGTTTTTTCACGCTGGAGATGAAAGACAAACATGAATGTGTCAACATAGATCATGTGAAACCAGCCCACATCGAATACTGCTCTACTTCTACCTCCTCAAGTGCAACCTCGACTTCACAGGTCATCGAGTCTTTCTCTACGACATCACCGACTGAACCAGCATCTTCAATTCAGAAACATGAAAGGAGGAAAACAAGAGCAGGCAGACATGTTAATTGGCCAGCCCACTATGTACAAGTTTTCACCATCAACTGAAAACGTTGCATTTACGATTTTCACTTTTTTTATTAATTCACGACATGACTTATCGGCTGCTACCCGCATCATCGTTGTAACTCGCGATCTCGGTGGGAGATAATGTCGTGACCTGCTTGCAAGACTTCTGAACATGCGCAAACCTTTCCAGTATGTAATCTCGTGACTGTCTCATTGTCAGATATTATTGATTGCACTTGACCACCAATGGAGGACTTCCTTCTTGAGCGAACAAGCGGAAAGTATATTTTCGGGAGTTCAGCAGTTTTTGATTACGGCTCAATGGGATCTCTTCAAACTTCCATGTATCGTTGGGTTGTTCCCATAAAGCAAATAAAGTGAGGACTTCATGTTCTTGGCTTCCTTGTTCCGTTCGATATATAACCAAACTAACATCCTGCCTCATTCTTTTTCTGGTTAACTCGGCCATTTTGCTTTGATTTTTCCCGCCTGTTTTATGTCAAGAATGCTCTGCCAAGAATCGTTATTCTGACTTATTTTTGCCAACTACTTTTGGCCACCTGGACATTACATTTGTATATCAAGTTCGTTATTGAGCATATCCCCGATGCAGAGTGGCTCCACACATTAAAGTACCACGATTGAATCTCAATGAATCAGCGCTCCTCTGCCTTCTCCATGGCGATCTTGGGTTATTGTCTGTCTAAACTTCCTAGGTGTGGTGAGTTGGAATTTTTGTGTGTGGATTGAGATATTACAGCATGCGGAGTACAACAATTCGCACAATTCATTTCCTACAAATTAAATTGGAATATAATTAAGATTTTAAAGGCTGTAGATGTTACGGATCAGTAATATATATGACATTTGGAAATGTTGGTAAGGTATATTCTGTGGAAAAGGTAACTTGAATTAAATAAGTGTAGTGGTTACTGTACAAAAGGACACTCCTGCAAACATCTGCACACATATGTAGCGTTCGGCATAGTACAGGAATGTCAGTATTATTTTTGAGCAAAGCTGCGTCTCAGCTAAAATGTCCGAATAATGTGACAGCTATACTCCTTGAAAGAGAAACGGACTGGGAGAAAGCGTTATTATGGAGAGAGAGTCTTTGAAGACACCAAAGCATGCAGACCCCTCAACGCCAGGCCTCAGAGTGACTTTGTGTAAGACAATATATGGTGAGCAGGGAACCATACCTTCAGTGGAGGGAACAAAATGTGAACTAGAGAGAAGCAACAGCTGGGTGCATAGCACATCCAAGATGTTCGTTAAAAAAAGAAAAAGCAACAATGAGGGTGCTGAGAGGATCGCATGCTCGCCACGATGGAGAGTGTTGCATGTTGATCACAACCCTGACTCTCGAACCAGCTGCATCTTTGCAGATTCTGGTCGTCTTATCTGCTAGCTGGTTGGGTTATAGATGAATTTATCCTATCGTTCTGATGTCAGAGGCAACATGCAAGCAGTCAACATAATCCTACTGGTGTCACAGAGCTGTCATCTACGCAGACGAATCCTCTCTGGGCATATTGTCAAAACCAAGGCCAAGTTTTCCGTCCTCATCCTTCGGCACTGCTGGTCTACAGTGTGCTCCTTAACGGTGAGTAGTGGACTCGGATTTATCTGCTTGGTTCAGTGATATGAATATCACCCTCTGCGGACTTGCAATGCGACTGGCCAGTCAGCCGTCACTCCGTGTGCACTTATCGGGGCAACAGAGCCTGCTTCAAAAGTGAACACAACCGACTTTGACACCAATTCATACCCTGCTGGAGTTAATAAAAAACAACAAAAAAAAGAACGGGGTACATGAAATAAGTTGCCGACTTGAAAGTTGTGAGTTTATTCAAAATGCATTGAAACCTGTCATATGTAACTTTGGGAAGTTTGAAAATCATTGAGTGTTTCTTTTAAAATCATTATGATGGAATTTTATTAAATGGTATTCGTGTTTGAAAGTTAGACAGAAGGAATTAATAAATTACTTGTTAAATATCCTTGTTTCATGTCGTATGCTGATTTCACCTGTTTGACATTAGTCAGGACATATAATTGTCAGGAAAGCTTCTCTACCGTGCTCCCCTTTTGGTGATTGGGGCACTCACTTCGGTGCATGGACGGCAGCATGTAACAGTAGAAAAAAAAAGAACATTTTTTGGTTTTCCACCATTGATGCACCGTCTTATACACCACCTTATGCAACACGTTAAGTTAATTATTTGTGCTTGTTGTTTGTGTCCTTTATGACGTCCTTAAAAAAACAGTAAGTTTCCTGTTTGGGATTATTTTCAATTTTGTTTGACTGCGAGACAGGCAAACAGACTAAATTTTTTTTTAACCTTAGTCCTTTCTGCACATGCACTCTCAGGATGAGATTCCAAACAATTTGCCAAATTCAGAGCCAAAGTATTGCGAAACTGTAGGAGTGTATTTCTTGTTCCGATTCGTGTTCGACAGTGTTAAAAATATAAAATTCAATTGAAACTAGAACGGCACATGGAAGAGCACATACCTCCGGGTATGAAGAAGACACAGGACATAATGAGGCATTTGTTTACTTGTAAATTATAATATGGTCATTCGTAGAAAATGGACAAATTAACATGGTTTGTGGGATTCCCACATGGGATTCTAGCATCATAAGTCATGTCCTCTGATGGGAAAGTAAAATAGGCCAACTTCTGTACACATATATTTTGCTCCAATGATCACGGAAGAAGAGCAGCACAATGTGTTTTTTTATTGGATAACTTTTACACGATTTTGCTGGACTTGAAGAAGTAGTTTAAATGTTTTTAAAAGGTTACACTTCATCTTGAGAGAGAACATTTCATATGTAAAGCAAACCAGGATGTGATTGTTCAATAATGTATTAATTGTCCAACTTTGGTTACGGAAATATTTAAGCTAACAAATGTGGAAAATAAATCGAGTAATCAGATATGCACTTTAACCAACCTTATTGCATACATCATAAGATAAAGTTTCTTTTCAAATATGCTAGCACCGAATCACAGACCTTTTCAAGACAGACCAAGATTTGGGCAGCTGGAGGAGTAAGTGAGAGGTAACTATGAGGGAGCTTAATTTCCAGGTTGCTGTGTTACTTTTCCAAATTGTAAATTTCCTTCTGTCTCAACATCATGCTAAACAGCCTTTCTTCTGTCGACCTTATTTTTCATATTGTGCATGTTCCTGATCTGCTATGCAAGGAGATGCAATTAAATGATGCTACATCGAAACTGTGTTGCATATACATTTCTTGAATGTGCAACATTCTTTAAATTCACATACATCCTTTAACTTAACTCGCACTTCCACATTATTTATTCTTCCTTTCCAGACATATCATATTTTATCGAATGTACTGTCATAATATATTTTTCAGTTAAAAAGCTTGTGATTGCAAAATATATACCATGAGATGTATACCATATACTTGATTGCTGACAAGAAAGCCAGCTTAAAATTGTATCCACCTCCATTATCCATTGCCAAGGACAGTTTGTTCCATGATTTTGTGCTCTCTTTTTACACACTTAGAAATTTATTTTGTTGCCCACTGCCCCTCTGACAAGATCGGAGACAGGGGATCTGTCTCTACTTATTAGATTAAATTAAATCTAAATGTTAAAATTAGATCCATCTACTGCCCAACTGATCATCTGTCAATGTACTTTTGTGTATGCGAATTTTTTTTTTTTAAACGTTGAACATTTAGCCTTCATATTACAGATATCTATTCCTCATGATATTATCTCAACCTGATTGGATCACGGCTGTGATTGGTTGAATTATGTTGCTATGGAAACCATCTCGGTAACTTGGCTTGTATCTGCGATATTTCAAAAACCGTTCAATATTTAGCTTTCATATTACACAGACCTATTCCTGATACCACCCAAAAGGTGGGTGACCTTGAGTATCAACTACTTTTTTGTAACCTTATTTCAATACTATGGGAGATCAAGTCACCAAAAGAAACCTCAGAGGTAAGCATGATACTATCCTGCCTCTTCAAAGATAAGCCATTGTCTTTGTACAACAGAAGAATAAAAAGCTCAAGGGCTGCCTCATAGCTTTTATTATTTTTGTGTAAAAGATTGAGGCTTTTGGAAGAGTATGACGAGGGTATAAAGGCAATTTAATGGCAGTGTCGTAACGGAGCTATAATTGAATACAACATGATTCTGAATGAACTATCAACAAAAGAGGATAAAGAGGAGGATGAGGATCAATAAATTGCAACTTCGATGGCTGAGTGATTGTGGGCCAATGAGGGTCAGAAAGTTTGAAGATGGGGATTGGGTGTGATATGAAATGGTGCTGCACCACTTGCTTGAAATCCTGAAGAGTGCATTTGAACTCTCTTTGGAAGGCAGTTTGACAAACGGCAGAAAAAAAGAAAAAAATGTTGAAGATGGGTGGAAAGCCTGGATTTTTGGTAAGTTACCAAGGAGGGGATAACTGAAAGAACAGGTTAATTGAGAAGCTGGGAAGGGTCAATGAGCTGAATGAGCAAATTCAGCGAGACCAGAGGAAAGATGATTAAAAAAGAAAAAGCAGAGGCCACCGATCTGTACATGATGTGAGCAACTTTATATCAGTGGAGGAAGTCATACAGTCGCATATAAAGGTGGCTTTGTATGCCACGTGCATCAAGCTTGGCCAGCAGAGCAGGATGCCAGACTATCGAATACCTAAGATATATCCAGCAACATTGGCCTGACCTCCTGATTGAGATCTATGGCCTCCGACCATTGCTGAGAGAGGAGCAGCAGCATGTCCAGAGATGAGTGACCAGGATGGAATCCAAGATATTGGTCAGAAATCAGACTGTTTCGAAACAGGAAAGACGATGTCAGCAGAAATGATGGAATTAATGACTACTTATAAATGGAAGTAATCTTTCTGGTTTGAAGTTGAGAGGATTCCTTTTGGCACCCTTTTTGTGTTTCGTCCATGGGCTGGATAGGGTGACAGTGTACCGCTCCTCCGCATTTGTTACTCTCATTGGTTGATATATTTTTATTCCTTTGGATGTCCTGGGTAAAAAAAACAAGACGTTAACATGCAATATCTTGTGATGAAATTGTAATTTAGACACCCACTTGATAGGTATCCACAATCGCGTGAAAAAATTTTCCAACTCTGAAATTTCTCGGTACGGTTATTTAGCAGGTGCTTGTCTCAGTTTGATATACTGTTCGTTGAATGTTGCAAATCATATGAAAGGTTATTCAATTGCCTGTCCAAGGGTACATCAAATGTGCATTTCTGATGAATATTCATCCAAACAGAGTGTTGCAATCACAATGATAAACTAGAAGGGCACATGGTAGAGCGCATACCTCCACCACACAATGCCTGATCCACAAGAACATATCCGGCCCAATACATTTTTCAAATATCATGATATATATATATATATATATATATATATATATATATATATATATATATATATATATATATATATATATATAGTTTTTAGCCCCATCTCTCAATGGTGAAGAATCGCTTTTAAAATTAAATAATTTTCATATCCGGATTTGGAGCTTCACCAAAATCGAATAGTTTCGTCCTTGTCACACACCCAACCTGTCCACCAAGTTTCGTCCGAATTCGTCCAAAACCTTTTTGAGGTATCCTGTGATATATATTGGTTTAGCCCAATAGCAATGGTGAAGAATCACTTAAAAAATTATCAGACCCAGATCCAGATTCGGATCTTCACCAAAATTGAAACAATTCTTCCTGGTCACACACACACAACTATGTCCACCAAGTTTCGTTTGAATCTGTCCACAACTTTTTGAGATATCGTGCTTTCTATCATTTTTGGCCCCTTCTCTCATTGGTGAAGCATCATTGAAAAAACTATTGTAGCCGGATCCTAATCCTGATCCTCACCAAAATATAATGACTTCATCCTGTCACACACCCAACCTGTCCACAAAATTTCATCTGAATCTGTCAACAACCTTTTGAGATATCCTGCACACAAACAAACAAACAGACAGACAGAAAGGAGTGAAAACATAACCTCCTTCACCTTCGGTGGCAGAGGAAATAATCAAAGCAAACACCATCAAATTTCTCAATTCAATTTACAGGACTTATTCTGATATATATATATATATATATATATATATATATATATATATATATATATATATATATATATATATATGTATATATATATATATATATATATATATATATAACTGTTTAAGCTACTGGATTTATTAGAGGGATCACTTCGTAATGTTTTGAGACCAAACTTGATAGCTTGTGATGATTTTGCAGTGTCCACAGCCAAGGTGTTATAATTACATCATCACACAATTTGTCCACATCATGGTTCCTCACAAATAATGCTTTTTCTTTTTCGTCGTCTCTGGGTGATCCATTCCTCAGCTTTGGATGGTATCAGTCAATGTTATCGGTGGGAAAGAAGCACCGCCACCAGCACAGTTGCCACCACCAATAATGGCGTGTCTACATTAGGTACCATGATCAAACATCACAACTGCAGCAATAATGTGGCTTCATAGATTTTGTTTGAACATTTGATTGAGTATTTTCCTCGATCGTTGTTGTGATTACAATCTGCACACTGATTAGGTGATTATTTATCAGATATGCATAATATTTACATCACTGAAGAAGGAAATCAATTACTGTTCTGTTCCAAGTATTCTATATTATTGCAACATTCAAAATGGGATGGACAGTCTTTTAAGCAACCACACAAACCCCTTAAATTTAAACATGCAAAATCACTTTTTATAAGATCTGCTAATTCATCTATAAATATCGGGTCCAAAGTATGATTCTATCCAAAAATATAAAACTGAACATAATTTTTCTCATCTGGGACCTCCAAATGAACAATAAAATATCACTCATGTAAGGTTAGAGTGTAGTAGGTGAATTCTGAATCCCCATTGGTTAGAATGTAGTAGGTGAATTCTGAATCCCCAGAGGTTTGAGTGTAGTAGGTGAACTCTAAATCCCCATAGGTTAGAGTGTAGTCGGTGAACTCTGAACCTCCATCAGTTGGAGTGTAGTCAGTGAATTCTGAATTCCCAGAGGTTTGAGTGTAGTTGGTGAACTCTAAATCCCCATAGGTTAGAGTGTAGTAGGTGAACTCTGAACCTCCATAGGTTAGAGTGTAGTTGGTGAACTCTGAACCTCCATAGGTTAGAGTGTAGTTGGTGAACTCAACCTCCATAGGTTAGAGTGTAGTAGGTGAATTCTGAATCCCCATAGGTTAGAGTGCAGTCGGTGAACTCTGAACCTCCATAGGTTAGAGTGTAGTTGGTGAACTCTGAACCTCCATAGGTTAGAGTGTAGTCGGTGAACTCTGAACCTCCATAGGTTAGAATGTAGTTGGTGAACGCTGAACCTCCATAGGTTAGAGTGTAGTAGTTGAATTCTGAATCCCCATAGGTTAGAGTGTAGTTGGTGAAATCTGAACCTCCATAGCTTAGAGTGTAGTAGGTGAATTCTGAATCCGCAGAGGTTTGAGTGTAGTAGGTGAACTCTGTATCCCCATAGGTTAGAGTGTCGTTGGTGAACTCTGAATCTCCATAGGTTGGAGTGCAGTCGGTGAACTCAGAACCTCCATAGGTTAGAGTGTTGTCGGTGAACTCTGAATTTCCATCGCCCATAGACTGAAAAGTCATTTGCGATCAGCCATGATGTGAATAAATTTCACGTTGATGTCATCTTAATACCTTAGCTGTGAGTACTGAAATATTATCACAAGCTCTCAAATTTGGTCTCAAAACTTTATATTGTCATCCCTTCAATAGAATCTAGTCAATTAAACAGTACTTGAGGTTATATATCAAAATAATCAGGATAAGTCTTGTTAATTCGATTGAGAAATTTGACGAAGTGTTTGCTTTGATAATTATTTGTCATTGCGATAGCATGACTGTTTGGATGAATATTCATCAGAAATGCACACTTGATACAACAAGGAACAAGCAATTGAACAACCTTTCAAGGAAAAGTGTATTCAAACTGAGACAGGCACCTGCTCAACAACCATACCAAGAAATTTCAGAGTTCGAAAAATTGCTTCACGTGATTATGGATATCTATCAACGGCATGTCTAAAGTACAATTTCATCTCAAGTTATTGTGTGTTAACATCTTAGATTTTACGTGTTAACATCTTGTTTTTTCTCACACCAGACATCCCAAGGAACATATATCAACCAGGTAGAGTACTGGGGGTGGATTGGTGCACGCGAGCTCTGCCCAGCCCATAGGCTAGTATGGGAGTGATGTTTGCTGACTTCCAAGCAGAGGTGAGTGAGCCCAAAGACTGCCAAAAGAGTACAGACAAAGGAAATGCAAGAGCAGCAGAGAAGGGTTCAAGAATATGGCCAGAGATGCCAATTGGGAAGGTCGCCAAAGCACGGTCGAGACCAGACAGAACTTGTCTCATCTGTCACATCCAGTCTACTTCAAAGCAGTTTGATGGCTGAGCAGACGTGTCACTTTGAAGTGCTTCTTTCTTCTGAGAGAAATCGTAGCCGAATTTATGAATTAAATAGGGTTACATATACATCATATTTCTGAGTGGCTGCATTCATCTGGCATTCTTCGTTGACAGCACCACTCTTCTCAACGAAATGACTCAGTGTACAGGGCCATGGAGATTTCATATATACTCTAATTGACAGTTATGTCCTTTTTTTTTGCATATATTGTCGAGACTCGTATGAGAGCTAACACACAACACACAGCAAGGGGGGGGGGGCATGAGACAAGAGGGGCGGTAGAGGGAAGGACAAAACATTGGGGAACAGATACATTAGGAGATCTGTGGAAGGAAGAGGGATTGGGTGGGGAACACGGGGCATACAAGATGGACATTACAGGGCCTTTCAGGAAGGAAAGGAAGGAATTTGAAGGAGGTGGGTTTGGGGTGGATTCAGGGGGTAGAAAAGATTGAGCTTTTGGATGGGGGAAGATAAGAGGTGGTGGTGAACAGCTGTTTTGAAGGCCTGGAGGGAAGAATGGGATTGAAGAGAGTGTGCGAGTATATTCCAAAGGCGGGAAAAAAGACAAATGAAAGAGTGAAGGTGAGCAGTGATTCATGATTTTGGTAGATTTACCAGAAAGGGGTTGCTGGCAGACCTTGAGCGCCCTGCGGAAATATTGGGGGTGCATATCACAGACAGAGTGGGGGGGGTGGTGAGACAAGACTGGAGTGTAGATGGTAGAAGACAGAAAGACCACCAATCTGCCTGTGGTTAGAGAGTGAGAGGCCAAAAGACTCAGCCTCACCATGGGAGATACCAATGGTCCTAAATGCCCTGGTTTCCACAACGTGAAGCCGAGAAAGGTGAGAGGCAGGAGCACCAGCCGAGAGGGGAGAGCAGTACTCCATCAGGCTGCAGACGACAGCTTTGTATGTGGCCAGGAGCTCAGGTGGGCTGAGGAAGGACCTTGTATGATGGAGGATTCCCAGTCGGTGACTGGCTTTGGAGGCCAGTTTGGAAATGTCGCTTTCCCAGGAATGATCATGGCAGATAGTGAGACCCAGAAGCATGAATGAGAGGACTTCTTCCAGAGGATTGTTCAGAAAGTGGATGGGGGGGAGTGGGATTCTAAAAGGTCCTTTCAGAGAGACATTGTGAGAGTGTGAGATGATGCTTTCTTCTCACACTCTCACTCTGGTCCTTTTTTATTCTTTTTGGTCCTTTGACTAAAAATTCAAATTACTGTAGAAGCATCTGATGGATGACAATGTAATTTATTTCCCAACGTGCAAAGAACTCTTTGAAGAGGAAACTTTGGACATTGTGTTGGACCTCCTGTGCCTTAAAAGTTCTTCCAGATCAATTGCTTGCAGGAAGAATTCAGCTGGTGCTTCTTGGACATCAGGTCTCAAGAGAACATTTGCCTTTTTCTATATCCCTTTACACGTGACCTGAAATGTTCGAGTGGATAACCAGTTACAGCTCTTTGACTTACAAGAGAGTATTGATCCAAAAGTATCATGTCGTGAACAAAGTCTGGCACAGTTCTATAAAGGATTTTTACCATGAACCTACTTTCAATTGGTCAGTACACCCATGTCTTCTCTTTTTTGAAGTATACGCACTTGCATGAAAACCTTATCCACCATGAACATCAAGAATATGAGGTTGAGATCACGCCTGGCTGATTACCACCTTCACTCAACTCAGTATTTCGAAATGCGACAAGTTTCAAACCATTTTTACCAAAAATTATTGCTGAGAAAAATCAACTGCAAAACTCTGATTGAAGCAAAAATGATGAAAGTTCCTCAAAATTTATTAAGTGTGACTACATCTTGAGGCAGGTAAAATTTCTTGGACATTTAGGTGTTTAATTACAGGATAATTATATCATTCAAGCTCATCACCCATTGCCCAACTCTTCAAGTGGCTATTCTTGAGCAAAGTTCTGGGAACCCCTGCTTTGGGCTCTTTCATTTGTAATACCTCAAATAATTGGCAATAAAGGCCTCTTTCAGACAGTCTCTTTCGTCCAAAAGTTTGTTTTTCCATGCAGATTTTTTTTCTTAATCACATATGCTGTAATTATTGTCAATAATTTTCCATTTTTTGGCCCAAGAAGCCATCAAACAACTTCACACAAAAGCCATGGTGAAACAAAACAAGATAATTGAAAGTCTGGAAATCATGGCACCTGCCAATTCATAACTGTGAAGATGATGGCTAGCTGGATGAGGTCTTCGGCCTCAGGGTATGATCATATGTGATGCTGGAAATTACATGACATTGTCATCACAAATTGTTTCTTCTTTCTGCAGTTCAACAAAGTACGAACGATAACAACAAAATCAAACTCCATCAGGCAGGGGAAAGAACAGCATTACCCAGTCATCATGAATGGGAAGGAGGATGTGCTTTGGAGCACTGAAATGGAGAGGTGAGTCATATACAAAAACATTGTTTTCTGCATTGCATAAGTCTGAGCCATTATTTTAGTTCAAGGTTTTAAAGGTTGGAAATCAATGAAAATACAAGTGTCTTTCATGATATAAAATAACAAGGTGGCCTTACAAGTGTCTAAACAGCTTGTTTGTCTCCTGATCGGGAAAAGCACATATATATATATATATATATATATATATATATATATATATATATATATATATATATATATATATATATATATATATATATATATATAGGCCTATATATATATATATATATATATATATATATATATATATATATATATATATATATATATATATATATATATATATATATAGGCCTATATATATATAGGCCTATATATATATAGGCCTATATATATATAGGCCTATATATATATAGGCCTATATATATATAGGCCTATATATATATAGGCCTATATATATATAGGCCTATATATATATAGGCCTATATATATACATATATATATATATATATATATATATATATATAGGCCTATATATATAGGCCTATATATATATACATATATATATATATATATATATATATATATATATATATATATATATATATATATATATATATGTAAACATTTTTTTAAATGTAAATGCATACAGGGATGAAATCTCAAAAAAACAATCAAACAAGGTAGGAATGTGTCGAAGAATACTCAATTCCTCTTGTACATTTGAACCATTTAATATATATGCATATGGAGAACCAGAGGAGATTCAATAACATAAGCAAGCAACACACTTTTCTGCTAATTCTGTAGTTCATGGATTTTTTGAGTTCTTGTATAATATGCAGGGGTAAGGGGGGGGGGTGGGTAAGATCAGCAGATAATATCTGGTCATCCTCGAGACAGAATGGCACCAAGACTGCAGCCCTTTGGGTGCTGGAAGAGATCACACAAGGCCCCTTCGTATTGGTTATCCAGAGGTCAGAGGTCAGCCCAAATTCAAAGGGTTGGGGAATGTTTTACTATCTGAAGTTTATAAAAGTCTGAAGATACATCGGCACATTACCTAAAAACATTCCATTTGAAGCCAGACTGAAGCCTCCAGCCAGACTTTCAGATGCTAATGTAATTGTTTTATATGAGAGTCCCTTAGATGTCCCTTAGATAAGATATATGTTTGAGTACATAGATGTAAGATATATTTTGTATTCAAATACATTTCCCAAAAAGCGTGATAAGAATACATTGTGCTATATGCTAAAAACATTTACTTTTTCAAGTTAATTATCAATCAAGTTGAAATAGCAACATTTTTAAAATCTTTTTATCACCCTTAAACCAATTATGCTAATTTTGGAGAAATTTGCATCCACAATCCTTCCTTTTTGTCATTCAGACAACATCACAATCAGTTTCAATTTTTTGAATTTAAAAAGTTCACAGAGGCAATTCCTGAATGAACACTATATTCCCGGGACATCAGCATCCAAGTGCAGACCACCGAGCTCAGCCCTCCCTTATCAAACTTCACCAATAAAGTTTCACACAACTTGCCAATCCATATTTGCTAGGAGGTGAACAGTGATACAAGGATGGAGACGCTGGTCCAGATGGGTGCTTGCGTACTCTGCGTTGTACTGGGTGTCAGGGCCTCGATCTTCTCCTACCTATGGTTCATGATGCCTGTGTGCATACAGTACCTCCAAAGAGGACGGTGTTGTCTCACCACAATGTTACATTTCATGATAAGGATCAGGGTTTTTTTGGTTTTTTTTTTGTCATTAATTGATGACAATAACTTGGGCGTTTAGAAAGCTCATGACATTTCTCCACCAAGGACGAAGAGGTGGCCACAAGCATTTCCCTTCCGAAATACAATGCCACTTTGCAGGGTAGATCTCGGTAGATAAATCTCGGTAGATAAACTCGGTAGATAAATCTCACCGAGTCTCCTTTCCCCCACCACAATCTCATGCTCCACCATGGTGAACGAGTGGATGAGAGTAGGTGGACGAGTTGGGCATTATGTGCAAGGTTCTTTTGCCAGAGTCCATCACATGCAGTATATTCAGATGCATATAGGAGCAGAGTGGCCAGTGTAGAAAGAGTATAGAGCGTAGAAAGTCTAGAACGCACACCACCCCAGAGCACGTCACCAGCATTGCACACTCCAATACTATGGTAGCAAGCTGTCCATGTGCTGATGCATGAAGAGATTCCATCAGTAATTCCAACACAGTGAGTACAATATGAAAGGGCCAGAAAGTTTCATTTCTTACAAATTGCAAACCAATGCTAAAAGACAGCAAGACTGATGACTGCCTCAGGGATAACATTTGCCTGTGGTCATATAACATGTTCCTTTTCAATTGCCTATGTACTTCTTAAATTGCAATGTTGCACAGATAATTAAATTACCTATCTGGATTGGGATTCTCATAAGGAAATGGTGTCTGAATAAACATTGTAGTGGTGGCGGCTTTTCTTTCAAAACGGTGATTGAACAATGAAGGTCATACAGTTATGGCGCATTTGAAGAATACGATCATAATTACAAGCAATAACAGCCCAATAAATATCCAATGCAATAATGTTGCCTTCCAGTTCCAAAAAATTCCCTTTAACCAAGACCCAAAATCCTATCCTTAATTATAATCATGGTATTTTACTCTCTGTCTTAATTTTGGCATATAACAGGTTCATATATACTTTTAATAACCAGAGAGTTGGTGTCAAAGCCACCCAATGCTCACCTGTTTATACATTTATCGTTTTTAAAAGACTAGTCTCATAATATTTTTAATAAAGCATTGCAGTGAAGTCTGATCCAAATAATTTTAAAGCAATATATGAATTTGTATATTGTAATCAGTAAACTAGTACACATATTTAATGAATGACAAGCGTCTAGTTTAAATAGGCGAGCATTGGGTGGCTTTGACACCATCTTATGTTGAAACTTTAAATAAATTTAAAATCATTTGTTAATTTCAACTTCACTACACCAATAGTATACCCCAAAGGAACCTCTATGCCAAATATCAGCATCCGAGTACACATATCAAATGAATGGCAAGCTTCTAAAAAATAACTTGCACCAAAAACTTTAACGTTGATTTGCTACAAAAATGTTAAGTTCAAAACAGGTCAAAAATTTAAAACATTTGAAATTATTTTTTTATTTCAACTTCACTACATCAATAATATACCCGAAAGGAACCTCCATGCCAAATATCAGCATCCTATTACACATAGTAAATGAATGGCAAGCTTCTAAATAACTTGCACCAAAAACTTTAACATTTTCATGCTCACGCTAACGCCGACGCTCACGCTCACGCCGGGAGTATCGCTATAGCTCTCTGTTCTTCGAACAGGCGCGCCAATAACTTGCACCAAAAAGTTTAACATTTTCATGCTCACGCTGACGCTGATGCTCATGCCGGGGGTATCGCTATAGCAATCTGTTCTTCGAACAGGCGAGCTAAAAATGATGTTAGATTTATTGAATGACTAAAATCCTGACATTAAATTTGTGTGCATGTTATCTTTAGAATAGCAGCTGGTGTGCAAAACTATCAGTTTGAATATTTATTGAGTCAAGCACTAAATGTTTTTGTTTTTTTAATATACAAACACAATCTATCGTTTGTCATATAAATTTTCCCATGCCTACAGTACAACGAATTAATCCCAAAGTCCTTCAGTATGTTGACTAAGTTTCCGATATTTTCTAGTCATAAAAAAAATCTCATGAGTTTAGTCTCGAACAGGCATTACACCATCATACGTCTTATTTTGCTTTCATCTATAAACTACATGAATTATTATTTAAAGTTAACAGATATTATTGATCATCATCATTATCAGGTCAAAATAACACCACATTAGTTATCAATCTTTATTTTACATAGCTTCCAGAACACGTCATCAAAATCATCGTTTTGCTCTGTCTATGAGAGGTACATGAAACTTGTGTGACCATTATCTTGGTAACAATCTTCTTCATGCAAATAGCAGGCAAATTATCCATACATTTTCCGAGGCAACAAACAACCAATGCAAGATTCTTGCTCCCCAAGTAACAATAAGAACAATTCCAGAATCATTCATATCCTGTCAGATATTTGCAATCACATTGGCTTTGCCTTCAATGTTTAACTCGCAAGTTTAATTCCCATAGAGTCAAGCTCCATTTCATCAATCTCTGATCTTTATCCTAATTTTTATAAAAAGTGAACAGATCGTGATCTGTAAAAACACTTACTGGAAAGGTAATTAAACCCAAGTATATCCCAAACCATTGCAAAGCTCGCACTGTGTGTGATATATACCTTCCTTAAACTTCTTCCATCCCTTGTTGTAAAACACTTGTTTGCTTCAAATAACTCCAGCCATTCCAGAAATCCCCACAGCAAGTTCCTGTCTACCTTCTGGTGCTATTTATCTCACCAATTGCTTTTACTTTTGCTGTTACAGCAGAACCGAACTCTTACGTGACCTCAGAATACAATCTATGCTCCCGATTTTTTTTTTTTGCCCACATTGATGGTCACTTTGATACCAGTCAGTATCCCTTCAGTAAATCACCTTATTTCTAAGCTTGGCTTGACCAGTCTCCTATCTCCACGTCATGATATCTCCGATCTCGACATCATGATCTCACATCTTGTCATTGCATCTCCTATCTCTACATCATTATATATTTAGTCTGTTTGGCCATGTACCTCCATCAACAAGTAAGCAAGTCTTCAATTTAATCTGAGACTTGATCTTGCCATTAGGATCTCAAATTTCCTAATATATGATTTAACTAGAATTAACACCTCCTGTTGTTCTGCCTCGGATAGGTGTTGTCCACAACATTGTAAACTCTTCTTACTACACATCTCATCCCGATCGTGCATCAACTACACTAATTATCAAAACATTGCAACATAATTGAAACTGTTTTTGTCCCACTGTTTTGTCCTTCCCACTCTCGCCCCTCTTGTCTCATGCCCCTCTTGTCTCATGCCCCTCTTGCTGTGCGTTGTGTGTTAGCTCTCATACGAGCCTCGACAAGGTATACAAAAAAAAAAGTTAATGGCTCTCTTGTGATGTCTTCACTGCAGACTCTCCTGTATCAGAAACGAGGATGTGTCTAGCCCCACCCCGGCACTCCACAGCAAAGTTCCACCATCTGGAGGGCTTTTTACTCCATCTGCAAATGCAAAACCTTGGCATGCATTCGTGTCAAATGGATAAAGTTTTCTTATTAACACCTTCGCTCTGGTGGTTACATTTTGTTTTTACGACACAGATATTTATCGACCCATTTAGAAAACATAGACCTTTACTTCGCTCTTCATGTACTAAAAATGCCATCATTGAAAAAATAACGATCTTTTGATCCTCTTTTCTGTCATTCTAAATTTCATTCTAATACCCCCAATGATGATTTGTCCACGCATAACATCAAATCCACATTTGTCAATGGGACATCCTTCAAATCAAAGCGTGACGTTAGTGCATACGTCATTATGTCCACACAGCCACGCGGTTCACTATTCCCTCTCACTAGTTGCCTATGTTACCATTCTGAATCCATCAGTCTTTGAATCCTAGAGGTTGGCTATTCATTCACCATTTCCTTCTAAAATTATAAAACATCGCGATTAAAATCACACACATACACACACACACACACACACACACACACACACACACACACACACACACACACACACACACACACACACACACACACACACACACACATACACACACACACACACACACACACACACACACACACACACACACACACACACACACACACTTGAGATTCGATTTTCGTGAAGATCCAAATCCGCTCTTTCAGTGAGAAACACAGTATAACTTATCTGGCCTGCTTGTGGAGGGAAAATCTACTGAAAGAAATACTGTTTGTGGGTGGGGGCATTCCTCCCCCCTTTTTAAATCCACATATGGATTCACTGCTTTTTTACTTGAATAGTTTGTTTTTCAGTACCCATGATGCAGTGTTGGGGTGCCGTATTGGTTGGCAGGTCAAACACGTGAGAAAAAGTTAAAAGTGCCTCTGCACCTTCTCCCCATCCACCGGTCGCATCTTAATCTTGGTGGATTGGCACAGAGGAAAATGCCGAACACTAACTGACCACATCATCCACAAGATGCCATTCAATTAATAATTTTATATGTTGCCTGTGATAACTCACCCACTCTCACAAAGAACACCATGGGGATCTTTAACAATTACAAAATAAAGCCGAGCCCTCAGTTTGTATTTAAAATAAATACAACTAGCATATACCCGTGCTCTGCACGGAGTTGAATGGGTGGCAAAAGGTGGATGAGGCATAATAGTTGATGTTATGAGAAGCTGGGGAGGGTGTCATTAGGGATTGATGCACTGTGGTTACCTGTCCTTAGTTTTCTGAAGGACCTCCCTGTAGATGACATTTTTGGTGAGTGTCTTGTTGCTGAATAGTCCTTGTGAGGAATTATTGTCCACTTTGATAGATATGTAGGAGTAACCGCTTGCACGTGAAAATGCAACATATATGAGTTGGCCATGGGATTACACGGTCTGGGAGGTATATTCCGAGTTTGTCAAATGTTTGGCCCTGGGATTTGTTTATGGTCATCGAGTATGCGAGTCTCACTGGAAATTGCATCCTCTGCAGTGTGACTGGAAGGTTGGTGTCTGATGGGGAAAGTTTAACATGATATAGGCCTAGCCCTTGACTGAACAGGAGCAGTAATACATAGATAAAAATAAATCTCAACTTCATATACAATGTTTCTTTTTACATTTTTTGTGTCAAATTCACCTGCTGAGGTAGTCATCATGTGCAGAAGAGGGTTTTACATTGCAGACGCTGTTTTCTCGGAGTGGCATTACCCCTCTCGGCGGTGACGGTCTGTTGACGACAGACGTAATGACGTCAGCGAATGACCGATGATGTCATGACGGAATTACGCCTCTCAGCGGTGACGTCACACGTCGCCATGCAAACAAATGTAAAACTTGGAAAATCGCCCAAAATTACCAAACCTGTCTGTCTGGCGCGATCTCACATAGCCCATGCTGTTCATTAGACCACAGAACACCCGCATGCCGAAAATGGCGACAATCCGTCTGGCAGTTTTGGAGGAGATATGTTAAATTACATGCAGACGTAAACAGAAATAATATATAGATATGTTGAATATCCTTCTATTAAGGCCGACGTCACATTTGCCACGGCGGTCGTGGGGTCTCCAAAATCTACGGCCACGAGCAATTATACGGTGGCCGCAGTATTTCCACGGTCACACAATGTAGCAGTCACATATGTTTTTATTTTTCGGGGAGCTGCACGGCTTATTTATAAATTGTGGAGACCGAAAACGTGGGGTTGCCGTACGGTCTTTGATTTGATGTCGCACGGTGACCTTAGGGCGTTCCTGCGGCGGCCATATAATTTTCAAGGCAGATGCAAAGTAGCCTCAAGGTGCCCGCAAGGCGACCACAGGGGGCCCTAAGGCGAACGTGCGGCCAGACGGACGGTAACGAATGGGTTAATTTTTTAAATTTTTTTTCCCAGTTTTTTTTTCCGCTTGTCGAATTGCTACGGTGAACGTAGAAATGAAAAAAAGTTATAACTCCGCGTTATAATTCCACGGCGACCTTACGACCTGTAAAATATAGCCAAATGGCGTAGGGCCACCCTGAGGCCACCGCA
>NC_140961.1:89885622-89900622 GCF_056783735.1 Eptatretus burgeri
ATAAGACTTATTTGATATTTTTGACATTCATTATGTTTTCCATTTATATACCAAGACTGAGATTTTCTCCACTCTTTAGTTTGATTAATACTTGGTTCGACCATTTATATATTGTGAAAAAGATGGCGGGAGCCCTGAAAAACACTAGCCCACATTGTATTCTATATACTCCATGATTAAATATTCACTCTATCATACAATATCCATATGGAACACAATCTATTCCATTATCTGAAATAAATCTCTTCTCATCAAAGGCTCCTAATGCCTTTTTATTTACTTTTTCATGATATATCTTATGTTTATAACTTCTTATTGTATTGATTTTCCTATATTCTTCTTTCTTATTCAACAAACAATTATCTAATCCATAACATAACATAAGGATCTAATCCATAACAATTTTTATTATGACAGAGTGATCCAAAAGCTTCAAACACATCAGCAAACAATAAAACATCTGTTTTTTAGATACAAATCATGATATAATAATTTCTAAAAGTTATTGATTTCTTTATTACATATTTCCTTATTCCCTTGAACGTTTTATCAATCTGATCACCATACTTATAAGCATATGCCTTTGCTCTCAATCCAATAAACTCACTCATTACTTTTCTACCCAACTCATCCTTAAACTTACCAATAACCTTTTCATTCTTTTTTGAAAATAACTCATTCTTCTTACTAAAATTACTTGTTTCATATACTGCAATATTTTTCTTCATATCTTTATAAACATCATCAGTTTTTATGTCTGGGATAAAACTATCAGTGTCCATATACAACAATGAAACATTTTCACCACACTCTTTCTTTAAGCCATAATACAAATAATCATACATCAATATCTTTGATGAATCAAGAACTGCTGTTCCAATATAAATTGGTTTATCCATTACAATACTTTCCTTTTCCATATGAATAGCAGAAAAGTTCTCTGAAAAAACCTCTGTCTCTTAAAACTTGGTTTATTTATCAATCGAGAAGCTTCTTTCCAAGATGTTCCAAATCTAATGTTTTGCCTGTTTATAACATTCTCCATTGTCTTTCCAAAGACAGCATTATTCATCAATTTATAGAATTCCCCTTCAAATTTTACTTTTGTATTTGTTCTCATATCTGTATTGAAGTTAATATACTTTTCATCCAAGGACTTTGTTTAAATTTTAAAACTCTATGAATTTTAGCTACTCTCAATCCTTCTCTCAAAAACTGTTTCAAGCTTCTCTGATGCAAAACATATCCCTCTTTATCATAGAATGTTGTTAATAACTTTTTTGTTGATTTGCCTTTGATATTAAAACTTTTATGATATTCACTTAACCATTCTTTCTTTGGGGTTAATTTCTCAGATGCAAAAGGAAGGTCTTTATGCTTATTATGAAGATCATTCCGGTACCTCAAATCAACTTCAAAATAATAACCATCTTCTTCCTCATTCAATTCCTCTTGAGAAGAAATAACAATATTCATCAAAGCCTTTTCATAATCCTTTTCTTCCACCCACTCTAATTTACAATAAGGCAGAGATTGAGACATTGCCCATCCATACAAATTATTAGCATCAAAATACCTAAAATAATTACTATCTTTTTCACTATCATAATTTGGAATATATTTATTATTTGCTTTAGCATATCTTTTTGAACATACTTGTGATATTCCACCTCTCTTGGACTTCTCAATCATCAAAAGCATGTTGACATCACTGATTAAATCTATATCTTGTTTTGTCATTTTCAACATTGCACTCCAAGCGAAACCAGGAGCTGTGAAATAGTGAGCAGGATCTAATCCATAACAATTTTTATTATGACAGAGTGATCTAAAAGCTTCAAATACATCAGCTCACAATAAAACATCTGTTTTTAGATATAAATCATGATATTCTCCAAGGTTCTTTATCTTAAATATTTTCCAAATTTTTTGTCAATGTTTATATTCCTTATCACTTATCTCCTTTTCATAAAGGTTATTATAGAAACTTTATTTTGAAGGAAGTCATGTTTCTTTAAATCTCATAAATGAATCCATATAATCATAAGGATAAATTCCCTTACTTGTAAGAATTTTCTCTTTACTTTGAATTTTAGTCCTTGCTTGAATTTCCTCTCCAGTTAGAATTCCCTCTTTAATCAGAATTTCTTCTTTAATCAGAATTTCCTCTTAAGTTGGAATTTCATTCATTGTTTGAATTTTCTTTATAATTAGAATTTCATCTTCAGTTACAATTTCTTCATTAATTTCCTCATTAATTAGAATTTCCTCTTTACTTTGAATTCTCTCTTTAATCTGAATTTCCACTTTAGTTAGAATTTCCTCTTTTGGAAAGAATGAATTAAGATTTGGAAAAGAGCCCGTGGAGCTCAGATTTGATGCTTGGTCGGCAAGTGGTGTTCCCATAAACTTGCAAGAATCTAGAAACCTAATACGAGTTAAAGGTTTTGTGAATATCATTTTTGTAAATGAAATATACTTTTGACTTGTGTTTGTTGTGGCAGAAATATTCCCTGGTGTTTTTGAATGTTCCTTTATCAATAGTTGTGCATCATAGTTGGCGCTGTTGTGAAAAAAGACTGGAATAAAAGAAGGAAATTTATAATTAAGATCACAACAGGAATGAGCGGGACCTCTATATATACCAGTAAGATGACAATGATCCCTTACTTTAGACTCCTCAATTTCCTCCTCACAAATATGACAGATATTGTTCATTCTAAATTCTAATTTTTCTTCTTCGGTTAATTTCATCGGTTCATTTGTTTCTTTCATTAATTTAGTTAGTCTTATACAATCCTTTTCTAATCGTTTTACAAATGCTTGTGAAGCTTTTTTCCATGATAATGTTCAAGTTTATTATACTTTTCTCCAACAGATGATTTGATATAATAACAGAAACCACAAGGAATATGTTTTTGATATTTATTTTTATGTGATTCTTTTGGATTAGGAGAAGCAGTATTTTTCTTTTTAAGGATACATTCAAAATCAGTGTATATCACAAATGGGTGCATGATACATGAAAAGATTCAAAATAAATCTTTTCACGAGGTTTAGGCATTGTAATTTCAGCTGATTTATGATTACTACAATATTTTGAATGTTGTTCTTATCGTTCTTTTGTATGGAATGAATTAAGACCGCTTACAAGGATATATTTTGTTTGCTGTTCTGAATACCTGAAAAGAGATTAATCTTGATAAATTATTGATGTATGTGTAATGTGAATTCTTTCCAACACTAAAATATAAAAGATCAATGTGTGTTTCTTCATTTTTATAGTTGTTTGAAATTTTTAATATTTGAACTTTGTTTGTATCTGTTAATTCATATACATTAATAGAAAGATTATTCTTTTTCTCAAATTTAGGAAAATCTGTGAGTGGCATTGGGAATTTAAAATCTTTACTGTGCAAGATATTCTCATATTTCATATATTGTTTTCCTCTTTCTGAATTACAATTTGGTGGATGTAAGTGAGCAAGAACAAACCAGAGAAAACATTTATTATCATTGTTCTTAATATTAACAACTGCCTTCTTTAGTTTAATTTATTTTGGTAATTCAATATAAGAAGAAGCTTTAAGAGGGTTTGATTTTAGAATGTGTTTATCTAAAAAGATGATTTTTTAAAATATTAAATGCACTTCCTACCACTGTATTATCAACATCCTCCTCTTGTCTTTATAGTTCTTCATAAACCTCACTATTCAAAAAATCTTGAAATGATGTTATAAAATGAAGATCTGTTCTCATATGAGGAGTTTGTTCTTCATCTTGTCTTTTCATATTCATTTTCACTCCCATATAAAACTTTAAAGTTTTCATTTCTTTTAATGTCTTTTTAATAAATTTTTCAACATCAGGTTTCACTATTTCAATTGATTCAGCTGTTGATGATGGACCGGGTTCTCCAAATTAAAAAATCCTTATTTTTGTATGCCCTTTAAATGCCCCATCAGTGTTTCCAATATAATCGTCTCCCTTTACTTTAATCTCATTTTTCTTGTGTTTTTGTGATTGAAGGTGATTCTTATAACTACTCTTCAAAACATCCTTTGAGCAGATATCACAATGTTTTCTTTCCAACTCAAGAGGAGATATTTGATGAAATAGATTAAATGTGTGTTTGTTGGTTCGGAGGTGTTTTCAATAATGTTAATATTCGTGATTACAAACATCGCAGTACGTTGTATTCACCATATTTAGATAATAAAACTTTGCTTAAACTTAAATTTTCTTGATGAAAATTTCATTTATTTTACAGGTGATACTGAGATACTGAGATACTGAGAAATATGTCAAGGATGTAAAATTGAACAAAGATAAATATAACAACTATTGGATAAAAACAATTATGGTAAATAATATGAGTTCTTCAATTTCCTTCAGTGGAAGGGCTTTTCGTATACCTGGAAGAACATCAATTAAAGTATCTCTAAAAAAAGTTTCTCCTCTCCTTCTGGTAATATATTCAAAACTAGAAAAAGCAATGAAACAAGAAAAAGTATCAAAAATAAAAACCTAATGGATGATGCTTAAGAAAGAAAAGATAAGACCATCTGTAATATGCAAGGAGAAATTTGTATTTTTTTCAACAACCCTAAAGATGTAAAGCATGATGAAATTCAGGATGTTAATATATCAGGTGAAATGACATTTCTTTCAATAGAAGTTAAGGATCATTTTAAAATTACCTTTAATATAAAAAATGTAGCAGTTGAATCTGTTAATGAAAAAAAGAATATAGATATTGATGGTAATGTTTTTTTCTACTAATTAAATATGAGTCAAAATTCAACTGAAGATTTTGAAGATTATGAGAGTGATTTTGATACCGAGAGTTTGCATTCAAACGATAGTTGTGATACCGAGAGTTTGTGTTCAAACGATAGTTATGAAAGTAGTTTTATAGATGATTCTGAAAGTATCGAAGATGAATACATCCTGTCGCTTAGTTCATGGGTGATAGAAAGGGTGATAGAAAGATGCAACTTTAAGTATAGATGAACTTGAGTTTCAGTAAAGTTTTACTTAATAAATATGATAGAATTCCCTGATTCTCCAAATGACAAATTTGAGAATTGTCCTGCGTGTGAAAGACGGGGATTAAATACAGAGTCAAAAGTCTATAAACAATGTATATTTTGTGATTATCTTCTAATTAATGATAATAAAGAATCTTAAAAGGAAAATAATTATTTTAGATTTACACCAAAAATGAATGACTTCACAAGATTGATAAGAGCAATGAATGTAAAGTATGAGGGTGATAACACACCTTTCCTTACAAGGGAAGAAACTGAACGTATTTGAGAAATGTTCAAAGGATTGTTGTAATATATTATTCATGGATGTGATTTTCAGGGAAATCTCAACACAAGATATTGCATAAATAAAATAATGGATTATCTTGAAATTAAATCTGAACGAAGGATAAAATATAGTTTCCAAAAAGCCAACAATAAATTAAATAACCTGTTTTCCAAATATATAAATGAATGATTTTTTACCCATTTGGGAAAATAAAATAAAATTTAACAATCATAAAAATCTTCCAAATTTATTAAGATGTCTCATAGTTGGTTCAAGCGGATGTGGAAAAACCTGCTTACTTTTGAAGATTCTCTTGACTCCCAACTTTTTAGATTATGATAATTTAATAATTTTCACAAAGTGGAGTTTTCAACCAGAGTATCAACGACTCAGACAAGGTTTTAATGCTCGTCTTCAAAAAGAAGATATAATCGGTTTACTTAAACTTCAAAAAAACCAAAATGATTATAACATTGAAGATATAATTCAACTATTTTGTGATACACAGAGATGTAAAAAGAAATCAAATCCGATAACTTGTATTATTAGTGAAAATACGGATGATATTCCGTCTCCCCAAGATTTGGATAAATCAAAAAAGAACCTCGTTATCTTTGATGATTGTGTTAATGAGAGAAACCAAACGGTAATGGACAGCCACTACACAAGAGGGAGACATTCGTCTTGTAATTGTATTTATCTTAGTCAATCATAATTTCAACTTCCTCGTCGTTCCATCAGAAACAATGCTAATACTTTTAATTTTATTCAAGTTAAAGTCAACAGATATAAACAATTTTTTGGAGAGACAATTCTTTGACATTATGCTGCAAAAAGGAATTTGGGGATTACATGAAGCACATGACCGAAAAATATAAATATATTGTTGTGAAACAAGATGAGATATGAAATGATATTTTCTAAAAAATAAATGGATGCGAAAGAAAGAGCAAGAAGATTTAAGGAACATCAAGAGTGGTTTCAAAAGTTGTAAAACAAGAGGAAGACATAAAGAAGAAACGCAGACAGAAACTAACGGGCGAAGATGCATTTGAAAGGAAACAAGATAAATTTTTTAAACCACTTTTACAAACTTCCCAAGAAAAAATTAAAGATGTTTCCACAGTGCCCACAGTAGAATATACTCCTAAAAAACTTCAAATGTTAAAAGATTTTGATCAAATGACTGAGGAAGAATTAGAGCATTTAGGAGAATTAGAATATGATGATGAAGGTTTATTTCAACAACTGGAAGAAATTAATCGACCCCCTGATTATATTGTGAATGCTCTTCAAAACAATGAATATTCAGCGGATTCAAAAACCAAAGCAGGACTCATTCCAACAGAACAACCAGCAATATTTCATCTTGTTCAAGAAAAGGTATTGATATTTAATGATGAATTAAAGTTCTTGGGTTCTGCTCAACCCCCTCTTAAACTAACTCCGAGATTAATGTTTCTTCTCACAAAAGAGGGAAGACAAGGATCAACTGTGAGGGATGAATCAAAGTATATTGATAAACCATTGGATATGAAAAATAATGATGATAGAGTATATATTGATCTGCTGAACACTTAATTATCGGCTTAGTATTTCTGGTAAAAGTAGGAAAAATGAGAAGGAGAAACACATTATTCAGGCTTTAAGTATCCTTGGTTCAGGTTTTAGTTTTCGTGGAAATGACCCATCGCAATTAGTTAATAGAGTGTTATTGTTGTTACTTAGAAAGAAAGCTGGAAATAACAATTGTTTTAATGAAACATCAGCCATTTTAGACCAGTTGATGAACATGAAAATAATTAATAAATCTCAATATAAAGACATTTTATCTCATATTAAATAAGATGAGCAGCACAATCCTGAGTTTTAATTTCACGACAAGTGACCACACATCTTCATTCCCACACCCACTACAACTTGACCCAACAAAAGAATATGAGGCATCTTTATTGTCCATGGAAACTTACAATACCTTATTTAATATAACTGATAAAAATGACAAGTTTAGTTATAATCCGGGAAGTGGATACAAAACGATAACAGTCTCACCCGGAGCATATGAGATTTCTCAAATATCTTCCGAAATTGCTCGTCTTATGAAAGAACAGGGTGATGAACCAAAAAATATTGTTAATGACATTCAAAAACATACTTCAAAATCAACGATTAAACTTAAAAATAACTACAAGGTTGATTTCACAATTGATAATTCATTTAGAGAGTTATTGGGTTTCTCCTCAAAACATTTTGAAACTAATGGGACGTTTTACAGTGATAATGTCATTCAAATACCCTCAGCAATAAATTCGGTATTAATTCACTGTGATTTGATTGATGGTGCTTATAATGATGGAATAAATACAAATACAATATTTTCATTCAGTGTATACTGAACCCCAATTGGTTATAAATTCAATATGGAACCCAAAAATTTGGTGTATCTCCCTGTGTCAGGAAAAACCATACACAGAGTAAATTTTAGGATAACCGACCAAGAAAATCAGATGATTTATTTTAATGGCGAAGTTATATCCATCAGATTTCACCGACGTGAAGTTTCCAAAAAATAAATACGATGGTTATTGTGAGAAAACACGAGTTGGGAAAATATAAAATAATTACAGGGGATGGGATATTCCTTTCCCCATACTACAAGGGCAAAGGTATGTATCTTGGTAGAGGATACTATAAACCTAAGAGACAAAGGGGTGTCGGACATCAATTTAGAGGAGATTGGATAATTGATACTCTAATGGGTATCGGTTCAACTATTCGTAAACATAAAGGCCTAATTGGTTCAACTGCTTCTGCTGTGGGAAATGTAGCCGGTGCTATAAAGAGTATTAAAGATGCCCAAAAGGAATCTCATAAAGTACAAGCAACAAAAGAAATTTAAAAAGGCAAAACTCAGTTGTCTGCAAAAGAACAATACAAAATAATTCAAATACTTGGATCAGGGTTTCAAAAGTTTTAACATCTTTTTTCCTAAATAAATACAAGAATGGAAGCAAATGATAGTATCTATGATTTGGATGATACGATTATCATCTCAAACTCCACTAAAAAAGAAGATTACTTCAAGGTAAATGCAATAACTGGAACAGACTGGAATGCAAATGGTACAAAAAGTTTTGAAATAAATAATCAACAAACCTATTTGAATCTATCCTAAAGTTTCTTGTTGTGTAAATTTAAATTCACGAAGGCTGGGAATAACACAAATGCTACACTCGTAAATGATTTTATTTTCTTCTGGAAAATTTCTTCTGGAAAATGTTTGATCGTGTTCGTTTGTATATTGGAACACAAGAAGTTAAAGCGGTTGTATATGTCTCTGCTGTATCTGAAATGATGAAATTTACACTGCATACATTCAGTGATAGAATGGGAAAGGGGGCTGTCAAAGGTTTTATTCCTGATATGTCAATGGGAACAACCACAGACCCTGGATATACTCAAAGGAAAGGAGCGTACACTGATGATACAAAAGCAGTTCATAGTTTTACTGTGGCAGTTCCTCTTAAAGGTATATTTGTATTTTGTGATATGATAAAGTTCTGTATGGTCTTAAAATTAGATTTCAATGACAAAGGAATGATAATGAAAATAGATTACTTTTTGGTGTTGCTCGTGCTTTTGGTGATCAGAATAAATTTGTAATTGAGGAAATGAGTTGGTATATTAGTGAATATACTCCTAATCTGAAAACAGAGGATATGTTGAACAGAGGACTGAACTCAAAGAAACCACTCAGTGTATCATACCTCAAAAGAAGATGTCAAACACGTCAAACTAAACCAAACCACTTACATGTGGAATTTGGGTGTTCTGGGAGGAAAGCCACGATATCTGTGGATCAATTTTTTAAAAACCAGATGGCGATACTGCGACTGAGAAGAATAATGCATTGATTGACAATGCTATGGTGAAACAACTTCGTGTTTCTCCTGATGGAACATTTTATCCTCGAGATAGATTGGAAATTAATTGGGAAAAAATGATTATGCTGAAGCATACAAGTCTACCAAAAGGTATGTGAAAGTAATGGAAATAAGGAACCTATTTTGGATATGACAGCATTTAAAAGTTTGTATACAAGCTATGCGTTTGACCTGAGTGCTCAAAAGGAAACTATAAAGTCGAATCGAGTGGATACTTCCCTATACATTGAAAGAGTCTAGTGTGAAGAAGTTGATGCATATTGTTTGCTTTTGGAAGAAACAGAATTACAGATTAATTCATATAATGGTGTTATGATTAGTCTCACATAATTTTTTGTTAAATAAATGAGTGGCAAAGTACCAACTGGGGTATATGTTAATGAAATCAATCTTCACAAACTATCATCTTGTGTTCAAAATCAAAAGCTATGTACAATTGAGGTTAATACAATTCAGAGAAAAGGAGCAGTAAGAATTGATGTTTGCTCACAAGAGAACAGGTTAAAATATTGAACGAGACTGGTTCACTTAAAATTAAAATGACAAAACCAATGTTGAAAAAATATTCAATAAGAGAGACGAGTGGAGGATTTCTCCCATTTCTAATTCCTTTATTTGCTGGTTTAAGTCCGGTTGGAGCATTGACGGGTGGTATTTCAACAGCTCTGAAAACTTCCAACGAAAGGAAGGCTCAACTCCGGGCTCAAAAAGAATTGGAAAGACATAACAAAGAGATGGAGAAACAAATTAGTGAGGGTGGTGTAATTGGAGATTTTGCTGAAAAACTTGAAGGTCTGCCTGATAAAGCGAGATTGTTAGTTGGAGATATGCTTTCTTCTATCGCACAAGCAGGTGTAAAATTAACTAAAAGAGGTACTGGATTATATCTTTCTAATAAATAAATGAGCATTGATGAGTGGTTTAAAGAATTTGGAAAGAATACAACATCAAAGTTACAACTTGTCAAATATTGTAAGAAATTAAAATTCATAATGTGGTTATTAGTATGAGAGATGAATTCACAAACGTGCCTCAACATACAAATAATATTATTATGAACTTAGAAGATAATAATGGGAATGGTTCTCATTTGATTTGTATTTTGAATAATCAAGACAAACATTATTTTGATTGTTTTGGTCTTCCACCACCTGTTGAAGTCATAAAATTCTTACAGATTGGTGTTTATCAAACATTTCAAGTCCAAGAATTAAATTCCAAGTGTTGTAGTCAATTATGTCAATATGTGTTATTTCAACTCCACAAAAATAAATTATTTTATGACATTATTTTTAATCTAATATAAATGAGATATGTTGGTAAAGATGGTTCTATCTTTGGTGTATCCCAAGAACTGGATATTGATTTATCAAATTATTACACAAAGGCACAGGCTGAGCGACATAAATATAATATAACCAAAAATATTAACATGAAAAATGCTGATAAATTAAAAAATTATCCAACCCCGACTGACGCGAATGACTTGTTGAGATTAAGTGATTTGTCACAATATATATATATATATATATATATATATATATATATATATATATATATATATATATATATATATATATATATATATATATCCTTAAATAAAACGGCCATGTATTCCAAAGATACAGAAGTGTTGATTTTATCTCCAGGTCATACAGAATTCACAGTTCGAATTAAAATAAATTTTTATAAAGAAGGGCGTATCGTTTGTATGAGAACAGAACAATGGGGGTATGATATGAATGATTTAGGGTATAATTGGTCATTTAAAATTGACCGAAAAGACCTGGAACAATTAAATCAGTCTCGTAAGGAAGAATATTATCCACTTGGTATCGAGAAAAAGTTTTGTGGAGCCGCGAAAGGTAAACAACAAATAAAATAATTTTATAAGGGTAAATATAATAATCGTTTTGCCCCAGTTTATATCATGAAAACAGAAAAAACAGGATTCTATATAAAAAGTAGGGAAATACAAAATGATTTAACTCTGGGAAGATGGGGAGGTGTTTCGTGTCATAATATTATTCATACATATATTTCTAATACATAAATGATGGCAAGAAGGCTTCAAGAAAATTATCATTTCTGTGTCCAAGCATACCTTCAAGAAAAGGGTATTCGGTATTTTAATAAATATGTTCTACAACATAAGAGCGAGGTATTTTCCATAAAAGATTGGCATTATGCTGATGTTGATAAACCGACAACTTTAGATTTAATTAGATTGTTAAATAATGAAAAAATTATAAAGTTAAGAAAACGTAAGGCTCTCTTGGAAATTCAAAAGAAATTTTATTGGTTTCCTGTTGTAAAACAAATTATTTTGGATGCAGGAATAACAAGAAATCCTGATGAATATATGTATAATATTCTATGGGGTGTAAGCGATTCAAGGATAGTAAGGGATGAGAAAGTTGAAGAGAGAGAAGAGGAGGAAAAGGAGAAGAGAGAGAAGGAGGAGACGGAGAAGAAAGAGAAAGAGGAAAGGGAGAAGAAAGAGAAGGAGGAGAGAGAGAAGGAGAGAGAGAAGAAGAGAGAGAAGAGAGAGAAGGAGAGAGAAGACAGAGAATTAAGAAAGAGAGGAGAGGGATGAAAGAGCGAGAATGAATAAATATGAAAATATGGAAACCAGTGAGATTAAAAAAAAGATTGGTGGTCTTACAGAAAATAACTCAACCCACCGAGGAGGAAAACACAGAATTGACAAGTCTATTAGCAGTATTTTCGACAAGACCATTGACATCATTTTCAGGGAGAGAATATTGATGTTAATTCAAGTTTTTCATTTTTTTTCTGAAATAAATGGAGGAGAGAGTGAAGGCATTTCTTAGGATTCTTTACGTTTTAAAAGTTAAGATTCAAATGTGCATGTTGGAAACTAAAAATGTTTTCGCTCTGTTGGAATTTTTCTCATAAATAAATGAGTTATTGTCTCAAATGCAAAAAGAAAACTAATACGAAAAATATTTCATATTTTAAAAGTAAAAATAACAGGGTTATACAAAAAGGTCTTTGTTCGGTGTGTGGTTCAAAAAAAAATCAATTTATCTCCAAACACAAACTCGGAAGAGATATCCAAAAGTTTTTATCAGGAAGTAAATTTACAACTACTGGAATACCAGTGTATTCTTTCTGTGGTTCAGGCACAAACTTGGATAAAAGATTAGATGTGGCAGATAATCCAAAAGCATGGAATAAACCCATCAATAGGGTTGATGAAGTGTGCATGAGGCACGATATTGATGATGGGAATACCACAACTTTTGAAGAAAAGCATAAAGCCGATAGAGAAATGTTGTATAATTTGTCTCTGATACAAAATCCAACCTTGAGAGAAAAAGTTGATAGGTTCATCGTGAAGAAGATGATCAGTGCTAAATTGAAACTTGGACTTGGAAGTTCAAAAAACTTATAGGCTGTAATGATATAATTAAGATTGAAGAGCAATTAGCTGATGAATTACATAAACCAATATTCACAAAGTTTCAGAGAAGGAAGTTGATTATATCTGGTCCGCTGATTTGATTGAACTCAATAATGATAAGGGGTACAAGTATGCTTCAACTGTTATTGATTTGAGGAGTAGATATGCATGGGTTGTCCCTTGAATAAACAAAACAGGTAATACTCTTATGTTAGCCTTTCAACAGATATTTAATAAAAGTAAGAGAAAACCTAAAAAATTGTGGACTGATGAGGGTAGAGAGTTTTATACCAAGACATTTATGAATTTTCTAAAAAACAACTATTACATTATACAGTACCTTTAATGAAGGAAAGGCCGTTGTTGTTGAACATTTTAATCGTACCTTAAAAGAGAGACTATATGAAAAATTCACACAACTCGGTTCACAACAATGGTCATCTTTTATTCAGGATATTGTGGATAAGTTTCATGACACGATTCACACGTCAACAAATATGAAACCATCAGAAACATTTACAAAATTAAAATATGAAAAAGCGATTAATGTCAGAAAACCTCAGTTCAAAGTTGGTGATATCGTAAGAATATATAGGTGGAAATCTCATTTTGAAAAAGGTTATCTTTAACGATGGACGAACGAACTTTTAAAAATTGTTTATGTTATAGATACGGTTCCTTGGACTTCTAAGATATATGATTTAGAAGGGGAAGAGATTTTAGGTTCATTTTTTTCACAGGAATTACAAAAGACAAAGATAAATTGAAATTGTTTGACTCCACCCCTTTTTGACTCAAACCACACAAGCTCCACCCACACAAACCCCACACATATAAACCCTGCCCACACAAACCCCACCCACATAACCCCTCCCCACACAAGCTCCACACAAACCCCACCCCACACAAACCCCACACAAGCTCCACACACAAATCCCACCCCACACAAGCTCCACACACAAACCCCACACAAGCTCCACCCACATTCATCATATTCACATAATTAGTGATTAGTTAATTAGTTAATTCGTTCCCCACAAACAACATGTTTCTTTAATTAAAAAATTCTCCACCCATCCACACAAGCTCCACCCATCCACCCATCCACCCATCTATCCACCCATCCATTTATCCACACAAACCTCATCCACATAAGCCTCATCCACATACACCCCTCCCACATAAACCCTGCCCACACAAACCCCACCGAAGACGCCACCCACATAAACCCTGCCTGCACAAACCCCACCAAAGTCCTGCCCATACAAGCCCCACCCACATAAACCCCTCCCACACAAGCCCCATCCACACACGCCCCACCCACACAAGCCCCACCCCTCTCATCCCCCCTGTGCACCCCCCACCTTTGACCCACCACCTCCCTCATCCCACCCCACCCTTCCCCACACACACATGGGGAGGGGAGGGGATGGGATGAGGGGGTGATGGGTCGTTGGGGGAGCGCACCTACCCCCCTCCCCCTCCCTCCCTCTCCTCTTCATGTCTTCATTCTCTTTTTGTAATTCAAAATCAAATAATTGAAAACAAAACAAATATAATTAGTCAAAATTGAAAATATTAAATATTCATTTGCAAGAATGTATAATCTTTCCCAGCAATCTTCTTCAGATGTCTTGTGATTTAGAAACTCAGACACCATATTCTGTTTTGAAACAAAAAGTGGATAATAATTAGGTTTTATAAAGATAATTACATGGTAATATTAATAAGCCTGGTGTTGGTTCTCAGTTCAAGCCTCGTTGACCACTGAATTAACACACCAGGAGGCCGACTCAGCCTGTCATCCTTCCGAGGCCAATAAAATGAATTCCAGTGTACTGGCATAACCGCATCCAAACTAATGATGCAACGAACTAATGATGCAACCACCCTGCCCTACTCACCAAACTCTCTTCCCATGGTATTCAAGGCCATCTCCACTCATGGCTCGCAGACTTCCTCTCCTGTCGCAGTCAACGTGTGGCCCTAAATGGAGTTCTTTCATCCCCTCTTCCTGTGCAGGCTGGAGTTCCTCAGGGTAGCGTTCTGGGCCCTGTTCTTTTTCTGGTTTTCATCAATGATCTCTCGGACTCTCTGGAAAATCCTCTATTTCTCTTTGCCGACGACTCCACCCTCTGCCGTACCATCTGTCATCCCTCAGACCGGCAAGCAGCAGCTTCTTCACTCACTGCAGATCTGGATAAAATCACAAACTGGTCCAACACGTGGAACATGTCTTTCAATCCAGACAAATCTCACACTCTCACTATGTCTCTTCGAAAGGACCGTTTGCAAAACCCCCCCATCCAC
>NC_140961.1:89905622-90063122 GCF_056783735.1 Eptatretus burgeri
AGAATATTTTTATCCACAATAACACATGCATTTTTGACATTGAAGTCAATCTTTCGAGATATAATTTGCTTTGTAATTTTAAACTTATCAGCTGAAAGTTCCGAAATTGACACAGGGGTCCCAGACACGATGCCAGGCTTTGCAGTTTTATGTACACTTGTGCTAATTATGTTACATTCTTGCCAGGTTGACCAAAAGGCCCATCATGGTCTTTTGGCCTAAAATAATGGTGCTAGTGAAATGTAGCTTTGGCATTTCTCACTCTCACACACAATTCACCGAAGGTCTCCTGCTGTTTATGCTCCATCCAAATAGGATTTTTTTTTTTTGGTTTGTTTACTCCTCAACGACATCATGTTGTGTACAATGCTTTTTTTGGATTTTAATTATTTAGACAATTTTTAATGTAATTTCCTTCAACAGTGTCTATGCAATCCAATTTTTAAACATAAAATGGTGGTTATTTATTTATATCAAAATGAAGTTATTAAATGCAAAGCAAATCTTAAGTTCTTTTGTGTTAACCTGAGGACACTTGAATTTTATTTTATTTTTTTTTATTTTTTTTGTTTTTACAAACACACAGATAATGTCATGTCATGTTATCTGCTGTCACGAATACGCAACGCTCATGTTTTTGGTGAGAAAGTGTGAAATTACTTTATCGCCAGCAAAATAATAAAATTAGAAATAAATAAAAAATCACGCACATTTTTAAATGCAGACTTCAAAATGTTTTAAACACTGAGCATAATGCTTTGAAATAATAAGGAATATTTATTGCTACAACAGTCCTGAACTTCATTGTATTTATTGTTGCTGTGCCTTCAAAAGCCAATCTATTACAAATCCATCCATTTGCACAGCATTGCAAAGCATATGGTGCTCTGAATTGCCTCCGTCATTGCAAACGCTTGTTTCCACACTCCAGAATAGAAATCACAACTGATTTCCCATGTAAATCAAGCCACTTCAAGCATTTCTCGAAATGAAGCACTGTTCACTCATCATAAATGAGCCATCTAAACAGCCAAATGGTATTCTGATCAACATTGTGAAAAAAAAACAATTAAGGACTTCTTTGTGGTCATCTCTCTGACCACCATAACAAGCAGCAAAACATAATGCCACGTTTCACCTGGCAAGTGAAACGCAAGTTTGTAAACTGTTTTTAAGAGTTATTGCACTATAACTATACACCTTGCATACCACACACGTAAGCCTGCTCGCGCTGGGACCCGTACAGCTGGCTTAATGGATATAGTGACCGCATCTTACCTAAATCTAGCCCTGATATAATGGTGAATACCTCTGATCTCTCTTTCCTATTGCAGCTAAAACTACTGTGCATAAAATATGGTGCTCCATAGAAGGTAGACTGGGTTTAATTATAAATTCCTGCACCACCTGAAAATTATAGATATTATACATGTGGATGTGGGATATCATTGAAACAATTCTTCTTTTTTGGGGGGGGGTATGGGAGGGAAAGTGGAAGGGGAAAAAAACAGTTAAATCACATTGTATGTTTGTTTTATATTTTTGTTCACAAGATGCAATAAGAACATCATATTAATGATATTTATAGATTGTGGCACAACCTAGACGTGGACCTTTCTCTGTGTCACCGCAAAAGATGCCTTCCCTCTGCCTTTGACTCTGTTTAACCTTAGGAATCATATCCAAATAGGCTGTTCAGAGCCAAGCAGATGTTTAAATCCACTGGATAATCCTACACAGTTTTAAGAGCAAAGTCAACTTGTACATTTGTGTTGCGAATGATAAACAATGCAGGTTTTTGTACATAAAAAAGAAGAGGATAATAATTAACAAAAATGAATATTTTGTACGCGGGCCGTCTTTTCAAGACGCAGTTTTGTTTTGTAAAAAAATTAAAAGAAACAATCTCTTTAGATTTTGTTATGAGATGGCAGCTTCCACCCACCTGCCTCATTTTATCATGACGCTGCCTGGTTTGCTCTGTAACAATGGTTGCTGCTTCAGCATCTCCATAGCAAACCTATATCACAACCCGCGTCTCCTGGCAGATGGGAAATGAGACTAGGCGAAAAGTTTGCAAGCTCGAGGAAACCATAGGAAAACAGGAAACACTCCACTGGACAACAAAGCAGCCAGTTATTGTAGATGGAAAGTGATGTACTTTTAAGTATGTTACTTATTGGTTTGTCTATCAGTTGTTTCCTTTTGGCTGATCCTGAACAGCAGGTGTTAAATGTTCCTTTCCCAGTCAATGTGTTAACTGTTTTTAAACAGTTTTTGTTTCACTTCCTGTTTGTATATTTCTTTTCTTCTGTCCTATTTTGTATTTTTGAAATGAAATGTACTCAGTCTATCTATGTTAAAATATATATTTTATTTCAGACAGTGTTTTAGCTAAATTCAAAAGTGAACACAAAAAAAGTCTATTTAAAGAGGCCACATTACCAGATGAGCACAGACAAGTGTGAGCTATTGGGATGACATAGATGAGTAGAAAAGCTTCCTGGAATGTCCCTTTCTATAATCTGGTCTTATAAGGCCTCTTTCACCAGAAGATAAAAGTAATGCATATATTTGTATGTTTTATCAAAATTATCTTAGCTGTGACCACAAAGGGCACAGAATTATATGGTGCTAAATGATTTTAAAAAAAATACTTGCTGTAATGTTTTATGTTAATATTATAGTTTATTAGACTGTTTTCACTGTCTAAACATGTATTTTATTTTAGAGTATTTGTGAACCAATATCGGTGCTTCATTAGGTAGAAACTGTGTGATTGCACAAGTCTGATACCCCCAAATGTAGACAAAAGGCGATGAGACCAGTACAATGTGTTGTAGATGTTAATGTGATGTAGGAAAAGTCGCCTTTTCCTTTGGGGCTCAATGCATTGTGCAAATGGATGTTGAACTTGCTGATTTATGAAGGAATCCACATTCCTAGTCTGCTAAATATGGCTTTTCACCCATTGTATTTGCTTGGATGTATGTAAGAATGGTATGTATTAAAGAAATGACATAGTGGTACTCGCTGTGACCTGCAGATCCCATCTATTGCTTCTCCGTGTTTCTGTGAAAAGCTGCCATTATAATCGCCTGTGTTGTACTTGCAGCAAATTTAAACATTGCTTACACAGACATGTACACTGTTTCACCATGTGCTCATTTCGATACAGGTCATGTGCTAAAGACTTGAATAAATGTACCATTTTGTGTAACCCACATTTTCCTTTCATCATTGTCTCAACTATAGGAAGATAATGTGAACAATCAATACTTAGACATCTTTTAGTTGATTACCCTCACCATTTCCCAAAGGGACGGGAAGAGCTTATTGTCGTAAGTGTGTGCACACCAGTGTGTGCCAGTCAATCGGTGAGTCCCTACGCAGAGCAATTTTAATATTGTGCCCAGAAATGGCCTTGAGCACAGTTTGAAAAAGTTGTGCAATGTAATCAGAACATTTTTACATGTAATACAACCACAAGTTGATTTTGTGTCTTGACTCTGGGTTATGTCCTGGTTTTGTCAAAGTTAGGAGTGCCAATTCCTGAGTTAGTGATTGCCCACAGCACCCGTGGCTTGAGGCATGCTAAAAGCCAATGGGTTTGACTGGTGCACCCAGCCAGTCTTCGGGACGGTTCTGCAAACTAATGTCTAATTTAAACATAACGGTTTTTTGTGAAATATAACCATAATTTGATTTTATACTTTGCAAATTATGTCGAAGTTAAAGATGACACAGTAATGCCACGCCTTGTGCTCAAGATATGTTCCTGAAAAAGAGCGCTCATTGAAAATGCACTTAAAGAGGTCGTTATACCATTGTTTTATATGGAGATGCATTCCCAACAGCGTTTCTACTTATGGTATATGAGGGCTTCATTGGGATATCAGGAATCACTCTAATAATAATACAGATGGGAAACATTTTTAAAGAAATATAAATAATAATTTTTATTATAATATCATCAGCAAGTAAATAAATAACCATTCTTTTCATGCCGTGAGGCACATCGGGCTGTCGAAGCAGTTTAATTTGGCTAAGGAGTACAATATTGGATGGATCACCACTATGACACAGGATACTCAAAGAGCTTATTACCCCCAGTAAGCTGGTACTCATTTTGCTGACCTTGGAAGAAGAACAGGCTGAGTAAATCCACCTGGTGTTATTTCAATGGCACGACAGTGGCTCAAACTCAGGACCCCAAGATCTCAAGCCAGCCACCTTAACTATTAAGCCAACACCAGGCTTCACATCAGTTAGTGCATAATGGATTACCAAAAACATAACACATGTATGTACAAACATCAATGAAAATTATATTGCCATCACTTGATCCCTGATGCATGCCTCTCTGATCAGAAGATTAAAGTGTGTGATGGCATATGCTTCTAAAAAGGGCTGCATCATCCACATTTAATTCAAGCTGGGGAGGGTAGTTACCATGCTCAATAATTACTTTGAGCGTGTCGGGAATTCAAGGGCTGCCATTCATCAGTGCTTGCACCATTATCACTGATATAGATATTGTGCAAGTTACTGTGGCACTTAAACCTGTTGCAACAACCTTGAATGGTGCAAACATCTCCCTCGTCGATCCCTCGTCTTCTTATTCCTGGAGATGAGTAAAGACGCTTCGCGCCTTCTCCATCATTTTTAACTGGCTTGAAGGCATATGTCGCTGAGTTTGATCTTCCACCCACATGCTTAACCGGCTCTCCATCTTCTCCCACAAACTGCTCCTTGAACTATTTCATTTTGTTTCAATAAACGAAGTGGTGAACTGGTCAGAAGATTGTATCTTGTCTGCATTATTTAGAATTTGCTCTAATCATTGACGTTGCTAAGTCCAGCGCATGGCCCATTTCCACCTGATGTGTACCCACCTCGATCTGCCCTAACACTTGCATTTTCACATCAAAGTGATGCTTTTCCTTGTCACTTTTGTCAGGATTCCATTAGTAACACTTGCAGGCTTCTTTGCAGATATTATGGAAGTAAAATACTCACAAGACATGAAAATACAGCACAAAGGCAGAGAGATTGAGAGAGTGAGAGAGAGAGAGAGACAGAGAGAGAGAGACAGAGAGAGAGAGAGACAGAGAGAGAGAGAGAGAGAGAGACAGAGAGAGAGAGACAGAGAGAGAGAGACAGAGAGAGAGAGAGAGAGAGAGAGAGACAGAGAGAGAGAGAGAGAGACAGAGAGAGAGACAGAGAGAGAGAGAGAGAGAGACAGAGAGAGAGACAGAGAGAGAGAGAGAGAGAGAGAGAGACAGAGACAGAGACAGAGACAGAGACAGAGACAGAGACAGAGAGAGAGAGACACAGAGAGAGAGAGAGACAGAGAGAGAGAGACAGAGAGAGAGAGACAGAGAGAGAGAGACAGAGAGAGAGAGAGAGAGAGAGACAGAGAGAGAGAGAGAGACAGAGAGAGAGACAGAGAGAGAGAGAGAGAGACAGAGAGAGAGAGAGACAGAGAGAGAGAGAGAGAGAGAGAGAGAGAGAGAGAGAGAGAGAGAGAGAGAGAGAGAGAGAGAGAGAGAGAGAGACAGAGGGAGAGACAGAGATAGAGAGAGAGAGAGAGACAGAGAGTCAGAGAGAGAGAGAGAGAGACAGACAGACAGACAGACAGACAGACAGACAGACAGACAGACAGACACAGACACATAACAAATCAGCATTCTATGGGGCAGTGCAGAGCGAGGTATCCCTGCAGAGTGCAATCTTTATCATAGTCAAAGGTGCTTAAAAAAATAATGGCACACACACACACACACACACACACACACACACACACACACACACACACACACACACACACACACACACACACACATACACCTTTTTACAAAGCGGTGAAATAGCACCATAAACTTTGCCTTTAAAATAAAATGCTGCACGACAAAAAGCTTTTTATTTTGTTCTAAATCTTTAATCTCCAGAATGTCAAAAGTCCTACACACAAAAAAAATTATTGAGAACCACTGTCCTCAGGGATTGTCAATTAATTTGCAAGGAGCCACCCCCATTCCCAAAGTGTGCTGTACTGTCCAATGAGTAAGTGAATCCACACTACTCAGATTTACTGTCATCAATAAACCCCAACGTTGGCTCTGCATTGTTCAATAATGTCTTGTTCTGCACATAACATTATGGATCCGAAGTTTTTTGGATGGCATCATATATTCTAAAGCAGATATCAAGGAGTATGGCAATATTCGATATTGTGGGATGATATGGGAAAAAATGATCACCCATTCAAACGTAAACACAATGATGAAGTTCATGAGCCAGAAGAGATATTGGTACCACCTGGGGTGGCAAATTCTCACTGTGTTTTCTTGAAAGGCATATACCCATAGATTAAAAAAAAATTTTGAAGCCAAGCTTGGAATGGTAGCTTAGTGCTAGTATAGTAATCGCCTATTAAAGATGGGAGGACCGGGCCCAACTGGGACCCAAAATTATGGGGTAGAGGAAATATAAATTGTGATACATGTTTAACTAATGGCCCGATTGCTACAATTGACCACTCAAAATGTTGCAAATGTTATTTTCTACATAACTATATCTATTATTTGCCAATATGCTAATTAAGCAGGTCACCAGAGGTCAAAAGGTCATGAAATATGACCCTTGCTTACAATCTGGCCATCCGTCCAAAAAACACCACTGTTACCCTACCAATGGGAATTTATCAGCCAAAATGGACTAAAAGGGAAGGTACTTCCGGTTCCAGGTTTGGAGCGTTGAGAGGTCTCCTTAGGGGCTCTCTGCTGACGTTCTCAAAGTTAAGTTTCTGGTCGTTATTTATCCCATTTTAACTGTTTCATTTTCTCACATAAATGTTACTGTGTTCCTCGTTCGGTTTCCTTTCAAAAATCGTGCTATTTTGTGAGTTTTTGTCGACGTTCTTACCGGGTGTTTGAGGCCTAGGCCTTGGCCGAGGCTTGAGGCCTACCGGTTCCCCTCAGTGTTCGATCGTTTTTTGTTGTTTTTTCTCCGCATTACCTTCAATTTCTATCCTCCCCACTTTCCTAATGTCCCCCATTCTCCCAACTAATCTCTCTTTTTCTTCTCTTAAAAAAAAAACACAACAACAACAATACGCAAACCTTCTCCCGATTCTTCCTCTCATTCTTCCTCCTCCTCTTCTTCTTCCTCTATTTTTTCTACAACACTTCCGTGAGCTAATCTGTTGACAACTCTCTCAAACATTAATAATAATAACAAAAACGATCTTATAATGCTTCATCTTCCTCTCTCACACATGTGGTACTCTTTGCTGTTTCATAATGCACTTCTCTTCTGCTATTTTAACAGACTGCTCTCATTTCGACCTCTCCTTCATTCCTTGCCTAAAAAATCCAACTGTTACAGCATTTCTTCTCTCCATTCTCTGAATTCACCTTTATTGCATCCATCAAGAATTGTGTTAAATCGCATCTCTGACCGAAAAGTTTAAAAAAAACCGCAGTTTGCTATGAATGTTCGCTTTCCATCAACCATTCTTTTTTTCCAACTTCAGTGCCAACTCATCCCTCATTCTCACTCTCAAAGCAAACATTCCACTCTTCTCCCTCCAAGCCTTCCTCTCACCTCTCTCAAAAATTCCCCCTCACATTTCTCCCACCTTTCATCCCTCTCACTCATCCCTCTCAAAGTTCCCCCCCCTCTCATCCACTAAGCTGCCTCCTTCCACTGCCCTCTCACCTCCATCTCTTCACTCCACCTCCTCAAATCCTCAACTGCCTTTTCGCCCTCTCTTGTCCCCTCTCTCCCCCAGCACCACAGAGCCTTTTCTCCTCCTTATTCGCCCCCCTAGCTATTCTGCAATCCCCCACACTCTTTCAATAACCCTCCTTACCTCTCCCCTCATCCCCTGTCCTACCCTCTACCTCCCCACCCCCACCCCGTGCACCCAAAGCCTCCTCCCCTACCTCTTCATTAAAAGTGTGGACCTCAAATATCCAGGGCCTTCCCTCAAACCTTTCAGATCTTTCCATACAGGCTGCCACTGACAAACCAGACATAATCTGCCTAACAGAAACATTCCTCTCCCAAGACGTGTCTGACTCCCAAGTATCTCTCCCAAGTTACTCCATCATCTTGTATGACAGACGTGAGCCTCGTTCCGGTGGAGGAGTTGCTGTCTTCATCAAAGACCCTATTCCTCACTCTCCATGCACTGCTCTCACTCCCCCACACCCCCAGGAATACCTCTGGCTACGGCTTCCCCTCCACTCCCACCTCATGTTTATATGTGTACTGTACCGTCCACCTAAGAGTGATGACCATTTACACCTCACTATCCGAAAACATGGACCATCTTCTATCTTCTCATTCAAACTCTCTCTTCCTCTTATGTGGTGACTTCACTTGTCATCATGCCAGTTGGCTAGGTGTGGGTACCTCTCTCACCTGTCATGGCACCTCAGCAAAAGCTTTATGCGAATCATTGGGAGTGACTCAATCGATCAACTTCCCGACTCGGATCTCAACCAATGGTACTCCATCTCTTCTGGATCTGATTTTGACAAATTTCCCTGACAATATCTGCTGCTCTTTTTCCGCTACAATCGGTTCTTCTGACCACGTCCTTGTCAAAGTGGACATCTCTCTGGCTGTTGTCAGAGAAACAGCTCACCGCCTTCGAGTCTGGCATTTCACACAAGCTGACTGGCAGGGTCTCCAAGCATCCCTCAAACTTATAGACTGGTCTCCTTTCACTACTTTCTCAAACGTCAACTCATCCTGGGAATTCTTTCAAAGAAACTTGCTCTCCCTCATGCACAGATGTATCCCCTCTCGTCTTCAGTTGTCCTCCCCTTCCTCCCACCCTTGGTTTACTGAAGCTTGTGGCGAGGCAGTTGTCCTGAAACCACTTGCCTTTGCCTCATGGAAAGCAAACCCAACTGAGGGCAATCTCAGTTCCTTCCACAAAGCTCGGAACAAGTGTTTATCTACCCTAAGGAGAGCCAGAAAACAACATCTTTACAATCTCATGTCTGAACTCTCAAACCTCTCTCCCTCCTCAAAATCCTGGTGGTGTCTAATTAAATCTGTTTCTGGTGTATGTTCCCCCTCCATCCCCTCCCTTACCTCAAATGGCCGCACTGCTGATACCGCACGTGAAAAAGCTGAATGCCTCAACTCGGTGTTTGCAGCTAAATCTTGTGTCCTTAACCCGTCACTTTCTATTCCCACCTTACCCAGTCGCACCCAACTGTCCCTCGACTCTGTGTTCCTTTCTCCTGACAAGGTGGAGAGCTTGCTGTCAAACCTCGACTCAGATTCTGTAACAGGTCCAGACGGCATCAGCCCACGTGTCCTCAAAGCCTGCTCTTCTGCTCTTGCTCACCCTCTCTCTGTTCCAGTCACCCTCTCATTTGCTCAAAGTCATCTGCCATCTGCTTGCAAATCTGCAAAAATCACTGCCCTGCATAAAAAGGTGCAAAAAGAGATCCCTGTAAATACAGACCAATCAGCCTTCTCCCAATCATCAGCAAGGTTATGGAATACATCATCGCTTCAGACATGAAATCCTTCCTCTTCTCCAATGGCTTGATTTCCGATCATTAAATTGGTTTCAGACCAGGTCACTCTACCCTAGATATGCTGCTTCTGCTCTCCCATCAATGGATGGAGATCCTCAATGCAAGACAGGAAATCCGAGCCGTATCCCTGGACATATCACGTGCTTTTGACTCAATCTGGCACCCTGCCATACTCACCAAACTCTCTTCCCATGGTATCCAAGGCCATCTCCACTCATGGCTCACAGACTTCCTCTCCTGTCGCAGTCAACGTGTGGCCCTAAATGGAGTTCGTTCATCCCCTCTTCCTGTCCAGGCTGGAGTTCCTCAAGGTAGCGTTCTGGGCCCCTGTTCTTTTTCTGGTTTTCATCAATGATATCTCCGACTCTCTGGAAAATCCTCTATTTTGTATCTCTTTACTGATGACTCCACCCTCTGCCGTACCATCTGTCATCCCTCAGACCGGCAAGCAGCAGCTTCTTCGCTCACTGCAGATCTGGATAAAATCACAAACGGGTCCAACACGTGGAACATGTCTTTCAATCCGGACAAATCTCACACTCTCACTATGTGTCTTCGAAAGGACCGTTTAGAAACCCCCCCCCCATCCACTTTCTCAACAATCCTCTGGAAGAAAACTTTTCTTTCAAGCTTCTGGGTCTCACTATCTGCCATGACCTTTCTTGGGAAAGTCACATTTCCAACCTCGCCTACAAAGCCAGTCGCCGACTGGGAATCTTCCGTCCTGCAAAGTCCTTCCTCGGCCCTCTTTAGCTCCTGACCACTTACAAAGCTTTTGTCCATAGCCTGATGGAGTACTGCTCTCCCCTCTGTGCTAGTGCTCCTGCCTCCCACCTTTCTCGACTTCACGCTGTCTAAACTAGGGCATTTATGATCATCGGCATCTCCCACAATGAAGCTGAGTCTTTGGCCCTCTCACTCAATCACCGCAGGTTGGTCAGTGGTCTTTCTGTCTTCTATCGTCTCCTCTCCAGCCTTGCCCCCCTCTGCTCTCTCTGCGATTTGTCCCCACCACATTTCCACAGGGCGCTCAAGGTCCGCCAACAACCCCCTTCTGGTAAAACTACCAAAATTACGAATCACTGCTCATCTTCACTCTTTCATTCCTCTTTTTTTCCCGCCTTTGGAATAAACTCCCTCACTCTATTCTTTCCCATTCTTCCCTCAAGGCTTTCAAAACAGCTGTTCACCACCACCTCTTATCATCCCCCTTCCAAATCCTCAATCTTTTCTACCCCCGATAATCCACCCAAGCCCACTTCCTTCAATTCCCCTGCTTTCCTTCCTGAAAGTCTCTGTAATGTCCATATTCTCTTCCCCATGTTCCCCGTCCCATCCCTCTCCCTTCCACATATCTCCTAAGGTGTCTGTTCCCCAGTGTTTTGTCCCTCCCACTCCCGCCCCTCTTGTCTCATGCCCCCTTGCTGTGTGTTGTGTGTTAGCTCTCATACGAGCCTCGACAAGGTATACAAAAAATAAATAAATAAATGTCCAAGTCCATTTTATGCCTAAAAGTGTTGAATTTATTTATATCTGAGCCATGGTGCAAAACAGAATTTGACACATCTTTGAAAACGGCAATTTTTATCCCAAAATATGCAAAAATTGAAGATGCCAATTTTTTGGTGTGCATATAAAATCTTTCACCCACAAATGTCAAGTATCATGTGAAAATGTACTCTGATTTAGGTGTTCTGCTTGGTAGCTCGGAGTTCCTCTTTAAGCCTCTGGTTTTCTTGCAACAGCTGGGACATGGAAAGGTTATCAGGATAGACCAGCAATTTGCCCTGCTCATCTGGTATCACATGTATACTCTCCCCAAACTCCCCCTTGAGCTTTCTGTGGATGTGCTTTTTAGTGGTTTCTTTCACCTCACCTTGGCCTACACCAGATTCTACGAACAAATCAAGCAGGTATTTGCATAACTCAGTCATTCTTATCACTTGAGGCTTCTCAAATATAACATCCCGAATGAACCTGAACAATCCACTGTAACAATGTACTTAAGTCTTAGCATACTCCTCGTCTGGGTCTGGCCAGAATACCACCGGATCACCACTAGTTTCAGAGTTAGTCTTGGAGCTAGTCTGTTTGGTATACCGATGATAGCAAGACCGGTGGTAATGGCCCTCAGCTGCAACTAGGTTCGGGACGTAATCGCCATCATTCTTGGATCACTTTGGTCTACTGCTGCCTTCCTCACCGACTGATCAGAACGTAGATCAACGCATTGGACCAATAACTCTCTTGTTTTACTGTTCGTGAGATACTTGGTGCTTTTCATGCAGAAGATGCAGACTGGTTCATACACGCGTGATGATGACGAGGTTAGACCTGCTGATGACTTTCTCCAGTTCAGTTCTTTCCGTCCCTGCTTATCTGGATTCTCTGCAGATGCCGCTTTTTCAATAGCATCCAGATCACGTTTCTTAACGAATTGATTCGTGCATCCCCTGTGATAGAAGACTTGTGGGATCTCATCATCTCTAGCCGTAGCAGCAATCCTAGGAATCGCTGCATGCTTCCGGATCTCAGCTGCTTTCTGAAACCGTTCCCATGATGCACGATCTTGGGGTGAATTCAGCTCGAGGTCTGTGTCCTCACACTCGAAGGTGCAGGAGGAATGGGTCAACTTGCGTGGCAGTAAGGGTTGGTCGAGATTTCCAGTGCCCTCCATCATTGCCTGAAAGTGAAGAACATTATTGATTACTTATGGACTCTGGGATGTAGTTACGAAGCCATGTGGTTCTTATTATGAAATAGGCCTACTTCATTGCCAAGAATACCGATATAAAGCTCCCCGCAGCAGTTCTGGTGTTCCCTTTGTTCGGAATCATTCAAGTGTGACCAATGAGGCATGACCAAAATAAAATATACATGAAAATTGAAAAATAATAAATATTAAATATTAGCTAAATTAAAGTTAATATACTGTAAAATTAGTTTGGAAGACCGCACATCTGCCCAATAATTTATACATGCAGGTTTTATTCACATGTTCTGTAAAAAAAATTGCTTCATGAAAATTTATACTTATTTGGGCCCATTTTTTCAGTAAACTTCAACACCCCATGGACACAAAAAAATTATTCTATTGGCAAAATGAATATATCTATACCTTCCGTGTGCTCCCGGCATCATCTGAGGCTATTGGCAACTAAAGTATATGGCTTCGTTCTTTAACTATACCTTCTCAAAAACATGGCATTCTTGCATTTTCCTTGTATTAACTGCAAAATATGCCATTTTAACCTCCACATTTTCAACCTAGGGATGGACATGGAAAAATTTCAACCAATTTTACTCAAACTTCGCCAGTATACTGCTTAATATATTGTAAAACCTCAGTGCTATCAATGTTTGTAATCTGCTTAGTATATCGTCTGCTAAATGCTGCAAATACCCCTATCAAAATTATATTACTCGCGTTATTGCTATTTGGCACATGCGCAGTTCTAGGGTTTTGGCATTCTTGGTATTGTTACAGATTCGCGCCCGCCGGCGTGCGGACGGCCACGTAACTCGAATCGCGGCACGTCGCCCACCGGACGGACAATCCAGTCGTGACCCTCTCGGACTAACGCCGGGAACCAGTCACGGGTGGACCTTTCGGTCTCACCGCGATCGAGCCAATCGGCCCCCGCGTGGGATAGGGTTGCTCACCAAATTCGACCTACCGAAGTACCCACACGGAGGGTAGACCGGGCGATCGCACCTCGCCGCAGGTCGACTTCGGACACGGGCCACTTAAGCGACCCGTTCCGTACTATCGGGATAACCGAGCGGTGTTATCGTCAGCCTCGACGGTTCGATTAATTATCGGGCATATTCAGCCCACTACCAACCCTTTACGTGAAGCAAGATGAGGATTCAATGAAAGAAATGACGAAGCGAAGCGGGAAACAGTTCAACACAAAGCACATTTATTCGCGATGAACGGAAAGCACACATATTCAATTCCACCAAAAGCACATAGAAAAGAAGAAGAAACAATGCAATTTTACACAAAAAGCAAATGCGACAATGCAGATCTAATACCGATTACGCGAGCACACGGCAACACTTATACAATTTTACTTCACAGACGGCGCCGACAACACATACCCCAAACCAAGAAAAAGAACACCCTCAAGGATGAGGCGGGCCTGAGGCCGAGACCGGGTCGGGCCTACCCGTCTGGTGATGAGACGCGGAGCGGCGATGGTGCCTCAACTCCGCGGGCCTCGCGGGCAGTGTCTGGTAGGGGGTGGGAAAGGGGCCCCCTTGGTCGCACTATCTCAGCGCGGGGGGAAACAGGAGGGGGTTGCTGATGCTCGGGGGAAAGGAGGATTTTTACTCTGCTTCGAGTCCCGCGACGAGCGTCTCCACCTCGACCAGGTCGCGCCGTCGGCCTCCCTGGTGTGCAGCCCCCGGCACGACGCGAGCACCCCCTCGTCTGCCCTCGCCGCCTCTCCACAGCTCCGTCCTCTTCGCTCCGACTCCAACGCACACGACGACGACGACGACGACGACCAACTCCTTCTTGCTTCTTCTTCCCAACTCCACCGACTGCGAAGTCTTAACTCAACTGGACTGACGAACGCAGCCGCTTATATAAGCCCCGTGGCTTCGCTCTCTCATCTTTGACCCCCTGCCTTCGACCTTTCACCTCGCTCCCCATTGGCCCGAGAAAAAGTGGGCGTGAATGCATTTTGATCCATGAATTTGCATATAGCGACCGCCCTCCAACGCCCTGGAGGCGGGGCCAAATCGCCCCTCGCTCACCGATTGGACGGCACAAAAGTGGGCGTGTGTCGTTTTTGATCCGTTTTTGGAGCGGAAAATCCGTGGTTTTGTACACGCTGTTCGGCGCGCGCCCTGCACGAGTCCAACATCGGTACCCACAAGCGGCGCAAGAACGGTGGCGATGCGACGGTTGCGAGGTGTGACGTGAAGCGGCGCCGCGGTGGGTGGTTGATGTTGTGGTTGGTGGTGGTAACAATGGCGGTTGGTCCAAAATAAAGATAGTAAAAGAAAAACGGCTATCCTGAAGAGTCGCAGCACGCATGAATAACATTTATTCCCTCTAGACAACGGGTTTGGGCCTAACTACACATATACTTACCGAGATACCTCACCGAAGGGACCTGAATGGTGGTTTGCGAATTTGGTAACCACAACAGTATGTTATATCTAGGAACATAAAATGTACATGGATAATGGTAAGAACAACATATTTGGCAGTAATCATTATGAGGCCTATGTGAATTTGGCCAAGATTTCTGAGATTTTTTTGTTGAATTAACTTACTTTTAGACAATTTTAGTGACTAAAAATCTTGCATAGCTTACCTTTTAGGCAGATTCCTTGTTAATACTATTCACTGAACATGGTTAGTGGTAACAATTGAGAGATTGTGCCAGAGCAAACAACTAGAAGGTTTCAAATTAATTGTAATGTGTCATGTCAATTTCATGAACTTTTTGTCCTTCAAGAACAAAGGATTGGTGGTCAGAAACAATTCAGAAGTGCCAATTAGTTAATTAACTGGCTAACAGATGGCACTTCAGGTGTCCCTGTTGAAAAAAAAAGTCCAAAGAAAGAGAAGGGCTGTTTGACCTTCAAATGACCTCTATTGACCTTGTAAACAGACGAAAATGTTACATTGAAAGAAATATTGCATAGCCTTTACTAGTATAAAATTGAATTCCTGCAAAAAAAATGTTGATTAAATATGAGCATATTGACATTCATTTTGAAGTTGTTGTTTTTTTGGCTAAAAATGACCGTTTTCAAAGATGTGTCAATTTCTGTTATGTACCACGGCTCAGATACAAATAAATTCCACACTTTTAGGCATAAAATGGACTTGGACATTCATTAACTTCCATTTGAGTCCATTCTGGCTGAGAAATTCCCATTGGTCGGGTGATGGTGGTGTTTTTTGGACGGATGGCCAGATTTTAAGCAGGGGTCAAATTTCATGACCTTTTGACCTCTGGTGACCTGAATTAGAATATTGGCATATAATAGATATAGATGTGTAGAACATAAAATTTGCAAAATTTTGTGTGGTCATTTGTAGCAATCGTGTCATTAGTTTAAAAAATATCACAATTTATATTTCCCCTACCCCATAATTTCAGGTCCTTGGTCGAGCCCGGTCCTCCATCTTTCAGAGGTGATGACTAGCACTAAGCTTCCGTTCCAAGCTTGGCTCCAAAGTTTTTGTTCATCTATGGGTATATGCCTTTCAAGAAAACAGAGATTTTGCCACCCCAGGTGGTACCAATCCATGAAATTCTGAGGTCTGGCTCATGGACTAATAGGCTTATAAACTACTATCGAGTGAAGTCATAAGCATTTAAAATCCATACCTTTTATTCTCGAGCATTTTCTGAATGATCAAAATAAAAAGATGCCAAAATACATCAGTAAAGTACCACATCGGGAGATCGCTAAAATGTCAATTTGTACTACTTGTTTCTTCCCCACTAAAATCAATGTACAACTGTATTTGTTGTTCCATCACAATCCCACAACAAAAGTAAAATGTCAAAATATGTCATGATGGTAATCCATAAGAGGATTGTGGTGTCATATTGTGGAATCATAATGTGGTGTCATTCTGACCATGGTTGGTTGTTGTTTATTACTTACGAAATCTTTAGATTTAGAATCACAAATCTTTAGATTTCGTAAGTTTTTTGATGACTTCTGTCCTCTGTTTGTGTGTTTGTTTGTAGGCATGATAACTCGAGAACGGAAGAAGCGACCAATGGCAAATTACACCACGTGATTCAGGAGGGCGATGGCTATCGCTGATTAGATTTTGGTCAAAATCGGTCAAAGGTCTGGGTCACAGAGAGGTCAAACATAATTCCGTAAATTCATGTGGAGAAATGGAGTATTTTTGCTCCGGTCGAAGTTACGAGTTCGTTTTAACTCCAATTTTAATTTTGTCTTCGGTTTTTGCGATCGCTTACGACGCTTAACACTCGGTTGTCGAAATTTTGGTAAAAATCGGATGTTTTGGAGACGTTTTAAGATTGCATAAAAAATATTTCACTCACCGCGTCACGGCTCGTCACGTGGTGCAGCACGCTTGAGCAGACGCGTCGTTGAGTCACGTAAAGGTTTTGCGTGTGCGCACTGACGGTGTTTTCGATAAAGATGGTGTTTAAAAGTCATTTTTTATCCCAATAAAGGTTATCGTCACATGCCTGACTCGCTAAGCCGTCGGATTATGTAAAGATTGTTGGTGGATGGCCGAATATTTCGGTTTTGTGACTTTGATAAAATAATATTAAATAATTGCGTGGAGAAATGGAGATTTTTGCTTCGGTCGACGTTACGATTTTTTATGGTTTGGCACAGAATCATCATAGAAACTTCTGGTTTGTGTCGCTACCTTCTCGAGAGACAGCTTTTATTTGACAAGGTCAGAGGTCAAGTTGACGATTTCGTAAGTACCAGTCTATGACTGCTTGTTTTTTTATTTCATCCCTCTATGTTTTTTTTTTTTTAATGTTTTTTTGTCTTGTTTCTGCAATTTTTGGAAGTAATAAAATGCTTAATGTTTTATCTATTTTGTTGTGGATTATATGAAGTATGGTAACACTTCATGATACTATCGTACTCCATGATACGACAGTATTCCATGATACTGCCGTACTCTGTGATACTACTGTATTCCATGGAACTACAATTCAGATCAACATTTGTGTCGAGTGCATTGGATATAAAATCAAGTAAACACACTTATGTTTGCTGCTTTATGACCACTTTAAGTGCATACACACAGTTCCTTGGCTTATTATGCAATCTGCATGGCGTTGATTTGTTTTCATAAAATGCTTAAACTATGTTATAAAAGATGCTCCAGCTCATTGTCGCCACGCGTGCCTGCTTGCACCTACCAAAAAAACGAAGACGTCTGCATATAAAAGACTATACATTTTGAATGTGGATGGGCTTCGCATTTTGCATTTCTATTTTGATCTTCCTCTTAGTGTGTTGTTGTATATTTAGACTGTTTTCATTGTCGAAATATGTATTTCATTTTGGAGTATTTGCGAACCAATATTGGTGCTTCATCAGATAGAAACTGTGCGATTGCACGTCTGATACCCCCAAGTGTAGACAAAAGCCGATGAGAGACCAGTAAAATGTGTTGTCGTTGATAATGTGGATGAAATCTCTTCATTCAGTATTCAGCTTCTAAAAAGCTGTGATGAATATCACATTAACAATCTCCCGCTCTTTGCACAATAACGACCTTAACGACCCAAACACTCCAAAGACCCTTTAAGACCTCAAAAACCCTGAAGATCCTTGAAGACCTTAGACCATTTAGATCCCTAAGTCCACAAAGACCCTTTAGACCCGTAAGACCCTTTGGACCCCAAAGACCCGTTAGACCATTTAGACCCCAAAGACCTGTAAGACCCTTCAAACCCTTTTGACTCCGAAGACCCGTAAGACCATTAAAGCCCCTTACACCCTTCAGACAGATAAGATAGCTTGTACCATTGAGAGCTAAAGATCACTCACACCTTAACAGACCCTTTGATCTTCCTCGAGGTGAACTTGATGGATTAGATCAGGGGATGTCAGCAGGTACATCATTAGCGACTGCTAGCTCGCTGGTTGCCAATGAGTCACTCGCATTCAAATGTGGAAAAAAATCTCCATTCACATGGTCAAAAAAATTGAGAGATGGTCTTAATAAAGACAGTAACAACAAGAAGGGCACTTGGTAGAGAGCATACCTCGACCACGTAATGCCTGATCCACGAGAACATATCGGCCCAATACATTTTTGAAATATCTCGCGATATATGGTTTTGGCCCCATCTCTCAATGGTGAAGAATCACAATAAAAAGTAAATAATTCTCATATCCAGATCCGGATTCAGTTCTTCACCAAAATGTAAGTAATTTGTCGTGGTCACACACTCAACCTGTCCACCAAGTTTCATCTGAATCCATTCGCAACTTCCTGAGATATTGTGATATATATATATATATATATATATATATATATATATATATATATATATATATATATATATATATATATATATTCTTCTTCTTTCGGCTGCTCCCGTTAGGGGTCGCCACAGCGGATCATCTTTCATGATCTGCATAATAATTTGGCACAGGTTTTACGCCGGATGCCCTTCCTGACGCAACCCTGGTCACCTCTTATGACACAGGGATATGGTACACCTATTCTCACCGGGGCATACACCGGGCCCAGTACATTGGCAGCCACCCCCAATATATATATATATATATATATATATATATATATATATATATATATATATATATATATATATATATATATATATATATATATATATATATATATATATATATACACACACACACATATACAGCTCTGGAAAAAATTAAGAGACCACTGCAAAATTATCAGTTTTTTTCTGGTTTTTCTATTAATTTATAGGTATGTGTTTGAGTAAAATGAACATTTTTGTTTTATTCTATAAACTACTGACAACATTTCTCCCAAACTCCTAGTAAAAATATTGTCATTTAGAGCATTTATTTGCAGAAAATGACATCTGGTCAAAATAACAACAAAAATTCAGTGTTTTGAGACCTCAAATAATTCAAACAAAACAAGTTCATATTCATTTTTAAACAACAAAATACTAATGTTTTAACTTTGGAAGAGTTCAGAAATCAATGTTTTGTGGAATAACCCTGATTTTCAATCACAGCTTTCATGCATCTTGGCATGTTCTCCACCAGTCTTTCACATTGCTGTTGGGTGACTTTATGCCATGCCTGGCGCAAAAATTCCAGCAGCTTGGCTTTGTTTGATGGCTTGTGACCATCCATCTTCCTCTTCATCACATTCCAGAGGTTTTCAATGGGGTTGAGGTCTGGAGACTGGGCTGGCCATGACAGGGTTTTGATCTGATGGTCCTCCATCCACACCTTGATTGACCTGGCTGTGTGGCATGGAGCATTGTCCTGCTGGAAAAACCAATCTTCAGAGTTGGGGAACATTGTCAGAGCAGAAGGAAGCAAGTGTTCTTCCAGGACAACCTTATACGTGACTTGATTCAAGAGTCTTTCACAAAGACAAATCTGCCCGATTCCAGCCTTGCTGAAGCACCCCCAGATCATCACCAATCATCCACCAAATTTCACAGTGGGTGCGAGACACTGTGGCTTGTAGGCCTCTCCAGGTCTCGGTCTAACCATTAGATGACCAGGTGTTGGGCAAAGCTGAAAATTGGACTCATCAGAGAAGATGACCTAACGCCAGTCCTCCACGGTCCAATCCTTACGCTCTTTTGCAAACCTCAGCCTGGCTCTTCTTTGCTTCTCATTGATGAAGAGCTTTTTCGAGCTTTGCACGACTTGAGCCCTGCCCCTAGGAGCCTGTTTCGAACTGTCCTTGCCGTGCACTTCACCCCAGCTGCCGTTTGCTGTTCTTTTTGTGGGTCACTTGATGTCATCCTACGGTTGTTGAGTGACATTCGAAAGAGTTGGTGGTCATACCGGTCAGTGGAAAGTCGTTTTCACCCTGGGCCAGTCTGTAGCTTTGTTGTCCCCAATGTCTGCTGCTTGACCTTGTTCTTATGAACCGCGTCTTTGAATTTTTAAGGATGGAAGCAACGTGATGCTCACTGTATCCCTCTGCCAGTAAAGCCAGAATTGAACCCTTCTTTCCTCACTCAAAACTTTTCTTTTCAACTCTTTTGGCATGATCAAGAGTAATTTTTTTTATTCCAATTACTTTTGAGGTACTACTAGCACTGTTTGTGCCATCCAGCTGGTCCGATTGCAAGAGGATAGTGATGACCACAGCAGTGGTTTTTATACTTTTCCTTGTTCAATAAGATTCGGTTAAGGTGATCAATCAGTACCTCACTAAGTAGAATGAGGTGTGCCTGTGTTGGAATTCAACAGACACTGGAATGGAATGGCTGCCGTACATGTAGAGATGCTGATTTAAAAAAATTTTGGGAGTGGTGTCTTTTCTTGCAGAGCTGTGTGTGTATATACATACATATATATATATATATATATATATATATATATATATATATATATATATATATATATATATATATACACACAAATACATCTTCTATATAAATGGCAGTCCTGTCTGTGTCTGTCTGTCTGTCTGTTTTTTTTGTTACGAATAAGCTCCTAGACCAGTGAACCGATCTTGATGAAACTTTACACATATATAGAACTAACATTCAGCTCCAGGATGCGCTAAGTGGCTCTCCATAAAAATGAAAAAATAGATATTAAAAAAAAAAAAAATATATATATATATATATATATATATATATATATATATATATATATATATAAAATAAATAAAATTTCCATTAGAAAAAAAAAATGACTTTCGAATAGTGCACCGGCATATTAATCATAACAAAAGGCTTCATGGTTAAAAACGCTAGGGTTTTTTGAAGTACAAAATGTTTGTATTCGTTGACTTTTTAAACATACACATTCTCCTCCTGTTATTTGAATTCTCGAACTGCACGCGCATGGCAACAGCGAACTGCTGATATATCTGCTCATGGAAGAGCCAGGCAAGCGGAGTCAGCTGCAGAGAGAGAGAGAGAGAGAGAGAGAGAGAGAGAGAGAGAGAGAGAGAGAGAGAGAGAGAGAGAGAGAGAGAGAGAGAGAGAGAGAGGGGGAGAGACAGAGACAGAGACAGAGACAGAGACAGAGACAGAGACAGAGACAGAGACAGAGACAGAGACAGAGAGAGAGAGAGAGAGAGAGAGAGAGAGAGAGAGAGAGAGAGAGAGAGAGAGAGAGAGAGAGAGAGAGAGGAGAGGGAGAGGGAGAGGGAGAGGGAGAGAGAGAGAGAGAGAGTGTGTCAGTCATCTTACTGCTGATCGAGCTGCTCATAAAAGAGCCAGGCAAGCAGAGACGGCTGCAGAGAGAGAGAGAGAGAGAGAGAGAGAGAGAGAGAGAGAGAGAGAGAGAGAGAGAGAGAGAGAGAGAGAGAGAGAGAGAGAGAGAGAGAGAGAGAGAGAGAGAGAGAGAGAGAGAGCGTCGCCTCACTGCAAATAGAGCGTCACACCGATGGGCGAGAGAAGCACAAAACTCACGTTCCAGCTTTCTAGGTCGGGTTTTGGCAGGACATCGACAGTTTCCACTGCTGCTAGAAACATTGAGTGGCTCAAGGCCGCCTTCAACTATGACCTCTCTGAGGATTACTGCAGCATAAAGCCTTCCTTCCATAAATCTGAGGAATAAAAGAAGCCTTCCCAATTTTCTCCATACAACTAATGCCTCAGTCTAACGAGCGTGAGGAAAATAGGGCAAATTTCCCGGGTATTCCCGGGTACTTCAGCTAGTGTATATATATATATATATATATATATATATATATATATATATATATATATATATATATATATATATATATATATATTAGTTTAGCCATATCTCTCAAAGGTGAAGTTTCACTTAAAAATTATTGGATCCAGATTCGGATCTTCAACAAAATTGAGTCAATTCTTTCTTGTCAAACACCCAATCTGCCCACCAAGTTTCATCCAAATCCATCCACAACTTTTTGAGATATCCTGCACACAGACAGACAAACAAACAAACAAACAGAGAGCGGTGAAAACATAACCTCCTTCACCTTCGGTGGTGGAGGCAATAATCAAGTTAATTTAGTTGTAACACTTAGCAAAACAATCTTGAGTCCAGTCCAAGTTTCCATATGTGCAGCATGCCTGTTTCAGCAGAAGTAACCCAGCGAAACAATAGCTGCTGTGGGAGAGAGAGAGAGAGACAGACAGAGACAGAGACACACAGAGAGACAGACAGACAGACACAGACTGACAGACACAGACAGACTGACGGACACAGGCTGACAGACACAGACTAACAGACAGAGAGATGTGTTTGCCAGAGCAAGCAAGCTGTGTTATGGGAAGAGTTCTTTCCTTGGTTGGAGCGAATGAAGACCTTCGTGTGACATTATATTATTATTTGCTTATCTGGAATTTAAATTCCAAATTACATTTAAGATATTGTCATCGGGCACCGTCTGTCCATCCATCTCCTATTTCGACTTCTTCAGCGAAACCGCTGGGCTGTTCCAGCCAAAATTTGGCAGCAACGTTCCTCTCCTGACTGGTAACAGGAATTGCTAAGCTAGTTCCGGTCACATGACTTTAAGTAGGTCAAAATGGCCAACAGTAAATTCCTTGAAAAATCTTCTTCTCCAGACCCATGAGTCACAATGCTAACAAATTTGGGTTACAACATTTGGGCATGGTTCTGATGGTAAATTATGGAGGCCATGCTGATCATTTGACCGGAAGTGTGTCAAAATGGCGGTCCTGAAAATTCCTTCCAAAATCTTCTTATTAACCACCAGTCAGAATGCTACCAAATTTGGGTAACAACATTACGCCAGAGTGTGGATGTTAAATTGCCGGTCATGCAGATCATGTGACCGGAAGTGTGTCAAAATGGCCGACTTACTCAATTGTTGGGACAATCATGCAAGTTCTTTCAAAAGTCTTCTCCAGACTCACCAGTCAGAATGCTACCAAATTTGGGTTACAACATTAGGAAAGGGTCCTGATGTTAATTTGCAGAGGCCATGCTGATCACATGACCAGAAGTGTGTTAAAATAAAGGTCATGCAAATTCCTTCAAAAATCTTCTCCAGATCCACCAGTCATAATGCTACTAAATTTGAGTAGCAACATTAGACTAGGGTAGGGATGTTAATTACATTGCAGAAGTCATGCCGATCACATGACCGGAAGTGTCAAAAGTGGCTTCCCGATTTGGCTCGACCTATCTTTGTGAATCTGCCTTTTCCGAAATGAACTGAATCAAATCTAAATTTCAAACTCATTTGACAAACCAGCATCTGAAGGACTCCATCACAGCTGCCCTCTCAGGATACACATCAGATTATGCAGTGCTGGTGGGTGGGCGGCATGCATTGTCAAGTTTCACACTAACGTAAAGGCAATGATCAATTTTCCTTCACTTTAAATATGTATTTTTGTATTTGAACTGTAATAACTCAATCTGTACCCTTAGTAATTCATGTATCTTTACCCTCGCCAAAGGAGAGGGTGTTGCATTTGAGTCCGTTTGTTATTTGGCAAAAATAATTATTTTTTTGGACAAATGTGATGATCGCCACCGTTTGTTTGTTTGTGTTTGTTTGTTTGATCGCCTCCAGGCCAAACCGCTCAACCGATCTTTCTGAAAATTTTAGAGATTAATGTCACCGACCCTTTGACGGCCATACATTAAAGTTTCGTAAAATGTGATCGACCGAAAAGGTCTACATAGACCAATAAACAAATTTAAGCCAAATTTTTTAAATCCTCAAATTTCATTGATTGACTTGAAATTCGAACAGGGTTTGCATAGTAGGTCAGTGAATTCAACCACCTATTAGTTTTGAGGTTATCTTAGGTCAAAAAGTCAACACAGGCCAGAAGGTCAACCCAAAATAGGCTACATTTTTAAATTGCTTCTAAAATTGTCAATTTTCATTCGATTGACTTGAAATTTGAAGACCATTTGCATATCAGGTCGCTGAATTCAACCACCTATGAAATTTGAGATCACCTTATGCCAAAAGGCCAAATTGGGCCAAATTTTCTAAAATCCTCAATATTCATCCAATTCACTTGAACTTTGAAGACCATTTGCATTTAAGGTCAATGAACTCAACCACGCATTAATTTTGAGGTCAACATGCACCAAAAGGACAACATAGGCCAAATTTGTAAAATCCTCAATTTTCATCTCATTGACTTGAAATTTGAAGAGGATTTACATAACAGGTCACTGAATTCAACCATCTTTTTTTGTGGCAGCATAGGGGAAAAGGTCAAAATAGACCAAAAGGTCAACTTGGGCTAGATTTCTATAATCCTCAATTTTCATCCAATTGACTTGAATGTTGAACAACATTTGCATTTGAGGTCAATGAACTCAACCACCAATTCATTTTGAGGTCAACATACAGCAAAAGGTCATCGGCCAAATTTCTAAAATCCTCAATTTTCATCCGATTGACTTTAAATTTGAAGAGCATTTGCACATCAGGTCATCTAATTCAACCACCTATTAATTTTGAGGTAAACACAGGCCAAAAGGTCAAATAGGCCAAAAGGCTAATTTGGGCCAAATTTTCTAAAATCCTCAATTTTCGTCCGTTTGACTTGAAATTTGAAGAGCATTTTAAGGTCAGGTCACTGAATTCAACTACCAATTAATTTTAAGGTCAAAAGGTCAACACAGGCCTAATTTCTAAAATTGATAGATAGAGCCAAAAAAATTAATATATCACTATATCTCAATAAGTTGTGGACGAGTTAATGCAAAAAAAGGTGGATGAGTTGAATAGGTTACAAGAACAAGCAGATTGGATTTTGGTTTCCATCCAACAAATCAGTTGAATACAAAACATGAACTCTTTCACCTGGCAGAGGTATGCACTCGTCCAAGTGCCAGTCTACTTTGTGCTGTTTTTACAAGTTGTCACTCTATGAGTGATTTTTCATTTGTTTGTTTATTTGTTTGTTCGTCTGTCTGTCTGTCTGTTTGTTTGTCCGCACAGAACTTTCGTGTTTTTCTCCACAACCACTTGTCAGATTAAGATGAAATTTTTACCATTGGTGCGACTACTCATTTAGAATGTTATAATGATAATTATGACGTCATAGGTCACGTGGTGTGGCAGTTATATTGGAAAACGGGGAAAAATCGGAACTCTGTATCTATAAAAGAGCACCAAGGAAAAAATTGAAACTTGGCATGTGGCAAGTACTCCTCATGGGGAATGAGTTTCAATTTTTTTATGAGTTCAAATGTGCCTTTTGTTATGACGTCATAATTGCAAATGTAGAACACTGCATCTGATCAGTGTGAAAAATTTTGAGGGTCATCTGGGGATAAAATGGTCCACAGAAAAAAAATTCATTGTCATCGGTCACGTAATTTGGCAGCCATATTGTTTAAAAAAAAAGAGAAACTTTCAAAAATCTCCCCTGAAATGGCTGAACAAATCGAGGTGAAACTTTACACGCCTGTTCCTGAGGAACAAAAGGTTCACACATATTATATCAAAGGTAACATGGTTGGCTGCCATATTACCATAAAACCTCTAAAATACACCACTTAGAAGAAGTCCTGGCAAGGGTCTGCTATCTCTGCTCTCTTTCTTGTTAATTTATGCTTTTAGTAGCTTGGCAATGTTTTTGCATTCCACAGGGCAAAGATTTCCAATCCACGCTTGTTGTATCTCTGAAGTACTGTTTGGGAGTGAGGGTAATATTATGGAAGCTCAGCTGGAAAATGTATTTGGGCATGTTTTGAACCTCCCGCCTGACTGAAGATCACCAAAGTTATTTCCATGCAAAGTGATCACATCTAGGCACTTGTCCCTTTCCACATCACTTCTTCAGCACAACCCACCCCCTCTCTTTATACTCACCATAGCATTGCTTTTGGCAATTTCCATTTGGCAATAAATCATGGCATTTAATTCGGCTTTCCCATTCGATGATCCCTAAATCAGTTTCAGTTTCACTTTTAAACATCAGTTTTGCTTTGGGGTATTATGTTTCAATTCATCATTGCACCTTATGATAAACGTGAATGGTGCACGGAAAAGGTTCTCAAAAACGATTATTGGGGGGAGGGGGGATACCTTTTTCCGATCTTTGAAGTGGTCTAAAAGGGTCTAAATGATCTTTAAAAGGTCTTAAAAGGGTATAAGGTGTGAAAAGGGTCCAAGCAGTGCTTCTCAATCTTTTCCAACATCATTCGCCCAAATCAAGTGGTTCCAAAAATGTATTCAACACATTGCGAAGCAATGGATTCATTTGCAGCAATTTGAAAAGGAAATAGCAGGAAATACTCTGACCTTTTGATGATGAATGAGCATTATACCAGAACAAAATTGCAGTCCAAAGCAAGAAATTCAGAGATTTGGCCTCATTTTCTGTAGAGTACAATCTCAGATTTTCCTCCAGCAGCTTGATATGAAGGAGAATGAGGTTCTTCATCTTCTCTTCCAAATTAGGAGCTCTTTCCTGCCACTCACTCAGCTTTACAAGTTGTCCAATGGGATGGTCTGCAGAGTTCTTCTCCTCGACATGACCTTTCCACAAATCTATTTTCCGTTTGAAGCCTTCGATCTTCCCGTAACTTCAATGTCACCAGCTTTTCCCTGTATAGACAATTTCAATTTGTTCAAGTGTTAAAATATGCAGGACATGTAATTCAGTCTAGCAAGCCAATAATCCTGAAACTTCGAATCCTTCTCCCTGTTTTCTTCAAAGAACAAAGACAATTCGTCTTTCAGAGCCAGACTCAGGAAAGCACTTTGCCTCTTGGCAGACATTGGACTTTTGCATTGAACAGCTAATTCGTGCATGTAGCATCCATATATTTGAACAGCTGAAAGTACAAACGAGATTTCTTGGCATGTGCACGGATGGCATTCATTATTATCACAGTATCTTGAAGGACCTCTTCGAGATCGTTTTTCGCAACCTTTTTCACACAACCAACAGGCACAGATAACCATTTGGCAGCCAACGTCTCTTCATGAATCAAGCAGTGAATCAGACAGAAAACAGTATGAAGATGTGCTTTTGATGCGTGTGACCACTCCTTGGTAAGCCATAACGATGGCAGAAGCTCCATCTGTAGTCACAGCCACACATTTGCTCCAATCCAGACCTGCCTCCTGGACAAATTCAAAAAGCTTCAGAAATAGTGCATCTCCTGTCATTTGCACACCAACAAGGAGGCAGAACAGATCATGCTCTGCTATCTTCTTTGCTTGCACATCAGGAATCGGCAATATGCAATCAGCTGAGCCTTATTGCCCGCATCAATTGTCTTGTGAAATTGCAGTCCAAAGCAAGGAGATTCCCTCAGCCTTACGAGCAATTGATATTTTAAGTTGTTTGCAATTGACGTACATCTCCTCCTCATTGTACAATTGGAATTATCTTCACCTTGTCCACTGCCCTCGATTCTCCATGGATACTCAGGAGGAACTTCCAGATATGGCAGGATCATTTTCTCTGCTTCGATGAATGGCCGCTTCTTCTGAAATAGAACCCTTTGCTTTCTTAAGAGATGCCAAGACAAGTGGCTTCTCATCCCGGAACCTGGTAAACCACTGCTCCCTCCAGCGAGTTCTGCTGGTTCCAGTACGAAGCTAGTATTGTCTCAAACAACTTCATTGACTTATTTTTCTGCTGCAAATTTGTGTGTTGAAATGGGACTCCAGCTTATAAGGGGCAATATGAGCATTGCTATATCTCACATGGCAGAAGAGGCATTGCACCAGAGGGAAGGGATTCAAGCATTCATCTCTGGGTAAAACGAAGCCATACTTCACACATGCCTCCTTCCTTTTGCGATGGTTGGGAAGTGATGGGTCAGAACTTGCTGGCAGTCATTTTCATTTTGTTCCCTTTGCTTTTTTTCCACTGCAGTTGCCATCTACTTCAGGCTTCTCTTCGACATCTTTCTCATCTTCATCAGGATTCTTGTCATATGGTCGACTCTCTTCAACATCTGCTGCTGACATCTCTCCTTCTTTCAAGACTAAGTTCACCTTCTCAGTTTCCTTTTCATTCATCACTGTTCTCTTGAAATACTTGCAGAGAGACATTGCAAGAAAGGCACGATCTCATAAGAAATGTGGAATTAAATATATGTAACAATAACGGACCTAAAACCAATTTTCTTCTTCCTGGGGCATATTATATAGACACCATTAAAATAAAATGACCTCAGACAAAGACCTTTTATAATGACATGGTTTTAAGCCGTGCTTGACATTGCTATTTGGTTGGTGTATAATGTGACAGAATGCTACCATGAGCGCTGAGGTTGATTTTGACAAGACTAGATTTTCATAACTACGAGAAGTAAACACATTATGAAGATGGCAGGAGATTACGATTTTTAAATGGTGAAGGCGCTTCAATATTTGACTATTTCCATCTGTTCATACGTCCGTCTGTCCATCAAAAAGAATGAAGAATAACCTTTCCAATGCGTGTTTCTCTGAAAAATGGATCCTTTTGACCCTTCAGACTGTTGAGACCCCTTCGACCTTTGAAGACTCTTTGAGACCCTTGAAGACTCAGAGGACCGAAAAGACACAAAATATCCTGAGGACCCAAGGAAAAAAAGACCTGAAAGTCCCTGAGGACCCAAAAGACCCAAAAGTCCTTGAAGACCCAAAACACCCCAAAGACTCAAAAGACCCAGATGATCCAAAAGATCCCCAGAACGCAAAATAACCAGAAGACCCAGAGGAACCAAAAGGCTAATTAACAATAAAGAACACAGAGGAATTCCTCTGTTTTAAATGCACTCCATGTTAAGGTGTATTGGGAAGTTTCATCGGTCTTGACATGCATTCTATTTTTAAAATAAAGAACAAAAATAATAATAATCTTGTAACAAACCATATATTAATTAATAAAAACCATATTAACAACAATAATAATCAGACTTTGGCAAGAATAATAACGAACATATAATCTTCGCCCTGGCACAAGCACATGGGGGGGGGGGGAGTTGGTGAAGGACAAGCCAATACTGAAGCAGTACAGCAGGCAGTTATGCAATAAGGCCTTCAAGACCAATTACAATTTGGTCCAGTGGACCAACGAACACACTGGTAATTCTAATAGGTTCTAAAGGGTAATTCTAAGATATTCTAAAGGGTAATTCTACGAGGTACTAAAGGGTAATCCTGATAGGTTCTAAAGGGTAATTTGAAAGGGTAATCCTAATAGGTTTGAAAGGGGAATTCTAAAGGGTAATTCTAAAGGCAATCCCAAAGGTAATTCTAAAGGGTAATTCTAATAGGTTGTAAAGGATAATTCTAAATGGTAAGTCGAAAGTGTAATTCAAAAGGTAATTCTAAAGGTAATTCTAATTGGTTCTGAAGGGTAATTCTAAAGATTAATTCCAAAGTGTAATTCTGAAGGTAATTTAAAAGGTAATTCTCAAGATAAATCGAAAGGTAGTTCTAAAGGCTACTTCTAAAGGTCATTCTAAAGTGTAATTCTGAAGGGAAAATCGAAAGTGTAATCCCAAAGTTAATTCCAAAAGGTAATTTGAAAGTGTAATTTCAAAGGTTATTATAAAGGGTAATTCTAAAGTGTAATTGTGAAGTTAATTCAAAAGTGTAATTCTGAAGGGAAATTCCAAAGTGTCATTCTAAAGGTAATTCTTAAGTGTTATTCTAAAGGGAAATTCTAAAGTGCAATTTTAAAAGGGTGATTCTAAAGGATAAATGTAAAGTATAATTATAACAGGGTAATTACAAAGGGTAATTCAAAAGTGTAATTTTAAAAGTGTAATTCGAATGGGTAATTCTAAAGTGTAATTATAAGAGGGCAATTCTAAAGGGTAATTGTAAAGGTTTATCAAGGGTAATTCTAGAGTGTAGTTATAAAGGCTTCTAAAGTGTAATTCTAAAGTGTAATTCTAAAGGGTAATTCAAAAGTGTAATTATAAAAGGGCAATTCTAAATGGTAATTGTAAAGTGTAGTTATAAAAGGGCAATTCTAAAGGGTAATTGTAAAGTGTAATTATAAAAGGTTAATTCTAAAGGGTAATTCCAAAGTATAATTCTAAAGTGTAATTCTAAAGGGTAATTCTAAAGTGTAGTTCTAACGGATTTTAAAGTGTAATTCTAAGGGATAATTCTAAAGGGTAGTTCAAAAGGCTAATGCTAAAGTGTAATTCTCATGGGTAATTCTAAACGGTTATATAGGGTAATTCTCATGGGTTATAAAGGGTAATTCCAAAGTATAATTCTAAATGGTAATTCTGAAGGGTAATTCTGAAGTGTAATTATATAAGGGTAATTCTAAAGTATAATTCTAAAGGGTAATTCTAAAGTGTAATAATAAATGTTAATTCTAAAGGGTTATTCTAAAAAGTGATTTGAAAGTGTAGTTCAAAATGTTAATTCTAAAGGGTAATTCCAAAGGGTAATTCTAAAAGGTAATGTAAAAGTGGAATTCGTAATGTTAATTCTAATGGGTAATTCTAAAGGGTAATTCAAAAGTGTAATTATAAATGTTAATTCTCAAAGGTAATTCTAAAGTGTAATTCTGAAGGCAATTCTAAAGGGTAATTCTAAATGTTAATTCCAAAGGGAAAATTCTAATGTGTAATTCTAAATGTTAATTCTCAAGGGTAGTTCTTAAGGGTAATTCTAAAGTGTAATTATAAATATTAATTCTAAAGGGTTATTCTAAAGGGTATTTCAAAAGTGTAATTCCAAATGTTGTTTCTCAAGGGTAATTCTAAAGTGTAATTAGAAATGTTAATTCCAAAGGGTAATTCTGAAGTGCAATTCTAAAGTGTAATTCCAAAGGATAATTCGAAAGTCAAATTTTAAAGTGTAATTCTCATGGGTTATAAATGGTAATGCTCATGAGTAATTCTCATGGGTTCTAAAGGATAAGTCTAAAGGGTAATTCTAATGCGTAATTCTAAAGGGATCTAAATGGTAATCCTGGTGGGTTCTAATGGATGATTCTGAAGGGGTCGAAAGGGTACTTCTAATGGGTGTCGTTCGTTTCTCGGTTTAGCCTATTTCATATAAAAAATGCCAAACTGAACCGCTTCTTTCAGACACGGGTGCAATTTTTTTTTCCAAATAGAAATTGTGGGTGGAATCAGGTGAACTGTCCAACCAGTGGGTGTTAAAGACAGTCAGACAGACACACAAACAAGCTTATTATTATTACTTTTATTAAGATTAATTAATTGTGATGGAATATTAATGTGCTGGATTTTAATGTATCGATATTGACGCATTAATTCTGCACCAAGCAGAAAAACTCACCAAGGATTCCACAAAGCAACTCACACAAATTGTGATCAATCAGTAAATTCGGGAGTAGACTTAGGTAAGTCACTGAGGCCAAAATAGATTGCTTCAGCAGTTGAGAGATGCACAATAAAGTGAGAGGAAACTCTCTGTAACTCGAAGAGGGGTTGCAAATAATTTGTTATAACGAAGAAACACATTGCCATGAACAATGACTGGGCTGAGGCAGGACCAAAGGACAGACATGATTCTGTCTGAACAGCTCGGTTCATACAGCTGGGTTCCCACAGGCTCGAGCGTTTTGGGCACTTCCCCCCCCCTGATCATCGACTTCCATTTTACCCCCCATCATTCACCTTACTTTTTTTCCTTTCGTGGAGTAGGAGATTCTATTATGAGTAGTAAACATATGAACCCACCAGTCATTCACTACATCAGTCATTCATCCTCCCATTCACCCCACCTTTCTCATTCTTCACAATCCTGACCTCATTCACTCTTGAGTGAACTATTTGTCCTGGTTGAGAAGCACAAGTCTAAAGTCTCCAAAGTGTTTTGAAGTGTGTAATGGGTCTTAGAATGCGCAGAGTCTTAAAAGATCGATAGGTATGAAAAGTGTCTGAATCGTTAAAGGTCTATATTGAAGGAAAGAGTCTAAATGGGTGGTGAGGGGTGTAAAGAGGGTCTTAACAGGGTCGAAATGGGTCTGATGAGGTCGAAGCCTCTTCAAGGGGTCTAAGCCGAAAGGGGTCTTCAAGGTCTAAGCCATAAAGAGTCTTCAGAGTCTAAGGCATTGAAAGGGTGTAAGAGTGAAGCTGTCGTAAATAAATTAACTCTGGAGTGAAACACGGCAATAACGGCCCAAGTGACCTCCTCATAAGTGTTTTTTTTATTTTATCATTTTTTTAACCCCATTTATTTTTGTGCATCACGGTCATAAATATGATCCTAAAAAGTTTCGACATGATTATCCTTGGGAACTCAAAGCAGCAATGTCATAAACAAGAAAGCAAACAAAAAACAAACGTTTCACTTTTACATGTTGAGATTAATACGTATCGCTTGAATTAAATTTGATTGAAATGCCTAAAACAAGGTGTAAACTGATTGAACAAGCAGGTATCTTGGCGAAGACATGAAATATGAAAATACAACTAGTCAAAAAGGCCAAATGAATGTCCAAGGTCGGTTTCACACGTGACGAGGACACAGACCGAATGAAGTTCGGATTTTTATAATATTTTTAATGGTTTGATGAAAGGAAGGAGGAGAAGGACGTCGTTCAGATTTGACGTTGCTGAGAAGATCCAACTCCGAATGACTGAAGAGGAAGATTCTCCAAATCGAACGGACAGATGCGCATGCGCACTTGGCTCGTTCTCACCGCTTACTCAGGTGAGACTGTCCGAATATCTTCTCACTCTTCATTCCCACTTCGCTTCTGTCCTTCCTCTCTTCCACTTCCCATCGTTGTCGTTACTCTGTCACCGTTGTCTCTTTCAATCGTTACCGTTTTGCGAACGGTGCTGATCCGATATATGGCATGAACGTCACCACGTACAAACACTGTGTATCCCACAAACCCGCCGTTATCGTTCTCTATCCTGTTGAAGACAACGCGATTTGTCGATGTAGTCATTTAGTCACAAAATGTATTATAATTTTTATATTTGTCGAGGGGTGTGTTTTCATGAAGCAGCCGCGCCTATCCTGACTCGTGAACTCGAAGGCAATTGGAGTGATTGATTTGATAAAAATCAATTGAAAAACGAATGAATGAATTTGCGAGTAATATAATTTGAAGGATTGCTTATGCTTCAGTGAGTGGAGGAAATGTATTATGATGAGCTTGTAAATCAGCGATCCTCGTCTTCAGCGGTTGGAACGCTCGACACCAAGGTCTCCTGTCACTTCACCTGCCTCCAACTCCAACTCCACCCTCCCTTGGCTTTCTCTCTCTCCCTCCACACCCTCCCCTCCCCCACCTCCTCTGTCTCTGTCTCTCCCTCTCCCCTCGTGTCCTCTCTCACTCACCTCCGACCCCCTCCTCCAGCCTCCTTTCACCCACCCACCTCGCGTCCTTCCACCCACCTCGCAGCCTTCCCCCCACCTCGCAGCCTTCCACCCACCTCGCATCCTTCCACCCACCTCGCATCCTTCCACCAACCCACCCACCTCGCATCCTTCCACCCACCCACCCACCTCGCATCCTTCCACCCACCCACCCACCTCGCATCCTTCCACCCCCCCCCCCCAACACCTCACATCCTTCCACCCACCCACCCACCCACCCAAACACCTCGCATCCTTCCACCCACCCACCCAAACACCTCGCATCCTTCCACCCACCCATCCAAACACCTCGCATCCTTCCATCCACCCACCCAAACACCTCGCATCCTTCCACCCACCCACGAAAACACCTCAGATCCTTCCACCCACCCACCCAAACACCTCGCATCCTTTCCCCCACCCACCTCGCATTCTTTCACCCACCTCGCATCCTTTCACCCACCCACCCACCCACCCACCTCGCATCCTTTCACCCACCCACCCACCCACCCACCTCGCATCCTTTCACCCACCCACCCACCCACCCACCTCGCATCCTTTCACCCACCCACCTCGCATCCTTTCACCCACCCACCCACCTCACATCCTTTCACCCACCCACCTCGCATCCTTTCACCCACCCACCCACCCACCTCACATCCTTTCACCCACCCACCCACCTCGCATTCTTTCACCCACCCACCCACCCACCTCACATCCTTTCACCCACCCACCCACCCACCTCACATCCTTTCACCAACCCACCCACCTCACATCCTTTCACCCACCCACCCACCTCATCATCCACCCACCCACCTCACATCCTTTCACCCACCTACCCACCCACCTCACATCCTTTCCCCCACCCACCTCGCATCCTTTCACCCACCTCGCATCCTTTCACCCACCTCGCATCCTTTCACCCACCCACCGACCCACCTCGCATCCTTTCACCCACCCACCGACCCACCTCGCATCCTTTCACCCACCCACCCACCTCGCATCCTTTCACCCACCTCGCATCCTTTCACCCACCTCGCATCCTTTCACCCACCTCGCATCCTTTCACCCACCTCGCATCCTTTCACCCACCTCGCATCCTTTCACCCACCTCGCATCCTTTCACCCACCTCGCATCCTTTCACCCACCTCGCATCCTTTCACCCACCTCGCATCCTTTCACCCACCTCGCATCCTTTCACCCACCTCGCATCCTTTCACCCACCTCGCATCCTTTCACCCACCTCGCATCCTTTCACCCACCTCGCATCCTTTCACCCACCTCGCATCCTTTCACCCACCTCGCATCCTTTCACCCACCTCGCATCCTTTCACCCACCCACCTCAAATCCTTTCACCCACCCACCTCAAATCCTTTCACCCACCCACCTCAAATCCTTTCACCTACCCACCAACCCACCTCGCATCCTTTCACCCACCCACCTCAAATCCTTTCACCCACCCACCTCAAATCCTTTCACCCACCCACCTCAAATCCTTTCACCTACCCACCAACCCACCTCGCATCCTTTCACCCACCCACCTCGCATCCTTTCACCCACCCACCTCGCATCCTTTCACCCACCCACCTCGCATCCTTTCACCCACCCACCCACCCAACTCGCATCCTTTCACCTACCCACCCACCCACCTCGCATCCTTTCACCCACCCACCACCCATCTCGCATCCTTTCACCCACCCACCCACCCACCCCGCATCCTTTCACCCACCCACCCACCCACCTCGCATCCTTTCACCCACCCATCCACCTCGCATCCTTTCAACCTCGCATCCTTTCACCCACCCACCCGCCCACCTCGCATCCTTTCACCCACCCAACTCGCATCCTTTCACCCGCCCACCCACCCACCTCGCATCCTTTCACCCACCCGCCCTCCCACCTCGCTTCCTTTCACCCACCCCCCAACCACCTCGCATCCTTTCACCCACCCACCCACCCAACTCGCATCCTTTCCCGTCACCCACCCAACTCGCATCCTATCACCCACCCACTCACCCAACTCGCATCCTATCACCCACCCAACTCGCATCCTATCACCCACCCACCCACCCAACTCGCATCCTATCACCCACCCACCCACCCAACTCGCATCCTATCACCCACCCACCCAACTCGCATCCTATCACCCACCCACCTACCCAACTCGCATCCTCTCACCCACCCACCCTCCCAACTCGCATCCTATCACCCACCCAACTCGCATCCTATCACCCACCCACCCACCCACCTCGCATCCTTTCACCCACCGACCCACCCACCCACCTCGCATCCTTTCACCCACCCACCCACCTCGCGTCCTTTCACCCACCCACCCGCCCACCTCGCATCCTTTCACCCACCCACCCGCCCACCTTGCATCCTTTCACCCACCCACCCGCCCACCTCGCATCCTTTCACCCACCCACCCGCCCACCTCGCATCCTTTCACCCACCCACCCGCCCACCTCGCATCCTTTCACCCACCCACCCACCCACCTCGCATCCTTTCACCCACCCACCCACCCACCCACCCACCCAACTCGCATCCTTTCACCAACCCACCCACCCACCTCGCATCCTTTCACCCACCCACCACCCATCTCGCATCCTTTCACCCACCCACCCACCCACCCCGCATCCTTTCACCCACCCACCCACCCACCTCGCATCCTTTCACCCACCCACCCACCTCGCATCCTTTCACCCACCCGCCCTCCCACCTCGCATCCTTTCACCCACCCACCCAACCACCTCGCATCCTTTCACCCGCCCACCCACCCACCTCGCATCCTTTCACCCACCCACCCACCCACCTCGCATCCTTTCACCCACCCACCCGCCCACCCCGCATCCTTTCACCCACCCACCCGCCCACCTCGCATCCTTTCACCCACCCACCCGCCCACCTCGCATCCTTTCACCCACCCACCCGCCCACCTCGCATCCTTTCACCCACCCACCCGCCCACCTCGCATCCTTTCACCCACCCACCCGCCCACCTCGCATCCTTTCACCCACCCACCCGCCCACCTCGCATCCTTTCACCCACCCACCCGCCCACCTCGCATCCTTTCACCCACCCACCCGCCCACCTCGCATCCTTTCACCCACCCACCCGCCCACCTCGCATCCTTTCACCCACCCAACTCGCATCCTTTCACCCGCCCACCCACCCACCTCGCATCCTTTCACCCACCCAACTCGCATCCTTTCACCCGCCCACCCACCCACCTCGCATCCTTTCACCCACCCGTCCTCCCACCTCGCTTCCTTTCACCCACCCGCCCTCCCACCTCGCTTCCTTTCACCCACCCCCCAACCACCTCGCATCCTTTCACCCACCCCCCAACCACCTCGCATCCTTTCACCCACCCCCCAACCACCTCGCATCCTTTCACCCACCCCCCAACCACCTCGCATCCTTTCACCCACCCACCTACCTCGCATCCTTTCACCCACCCACCTCGCATCCTTTCACCCACCCACCTCGCATCCTTTCACCCACCCACCTCGCATCCTTTCACCCACCCACCTCGCATCCTTTCACCCACCCACCTCGCATCCTTTCACCCACCCACGTCGCATCCTTTCACCCAGCCACCCACCCACCTCGCATCCTTTCACCCACCCACCCACCCACCCACCTCGCATCCTTTCACCCACCTCGCATCCTTTCACCCACCTCGCATCCTTTCATTCACCCACCCACCTCACATCCTTTCATCAGAGTCCACATCCGGATTGTGACTGTCATCATTATCAGTCTCCATGAGAAGTTTTTCCACTTCATCTGTATTCATATGTGCCATTTTGAAGGGTAATTATCGTAGCAACGAAAAAAAAACACGTGACTCTTTGCACACGATCTACCATTATTGCAATGTCGATTTTAGTGCGAAAAATAGTCCTACGAGATAACACGTACCTGGCAAACGGAATTGAAAATCTTGTCCCACTGCCAGCGACGATTTTTCTCCTTCAGTGGGGTTTCCCAAAATGTCTTAGAAATTAACTTAGATTTGCTCATTGAAGGGTAAAATTTCATTTGTGCATTCATACTTGCTTGGCAAATGGGAGTGATGCACATTATAAGTGTTCACTCAATGTGTTGAAGGGCATTAAATGAAAAAAATTCCAATAATTCCCTCCACCACTGAAGGTGGATGGAGGTTATGTTCTCATCTCTGTCTGTATGTTTATCTGTCTGTGAACAGGATATCTCAAAAAGTTCAGGATGGATTCAGACGAAACTTGGTGGACAGGTTATGAGTGTGGGTGTGACCAGGGTGAACTGATTCGAATTTGGTGATTATCTGGATCCGGCTTATGTGAATGTTTTTAATTCCACAATGTAATTCTTCACCATTGCGTGATCGGGCCAAAAACGATACTTAGAATGCTTTCTCAAAAAGTTATGGATGGATTTGGATGAAACTTGGTGGAGAAGTAGGGTGTGTGACAAGGACTAAGTTTGATTCTATTTTTGTGAATATATGGATCCAGATTCAGACACGATAAAAATTTTTTTAATATTCAAATGATTTGTCATCATTGAGCGATGGGGCCACAAACGATATATAGCAAGATATTTCAAAAGTTGTGGATGAATTATTATTAAACTTGGTGGATGAATTGGGTAGGTGACAAAAACAGGCTGAATATACTTTGGTTCAGCTCTGGATCCAGATCCGGCCTATCAGTGGGACACAAAAAGTAAACTGTTCAGCCCAGCAGAGATACGGGCTCTTCCGAGTGACTTTCTCGTTTAAAATTTGATGACAAAAGCTCAAGTGGTTAATATTAATATGTGTGTGTCAGTGCGTCTCCACCATAACCCCAAAACCATGAAACCTAACATCACCAAACTTTGCATGCATACCAAGGGAACTCCAAGGGAGTGCATGGGTGAAAATTGGCTACTTGCGTTCAATAAAACACCCCTTTTGAAGACAATCAATGGCCTTATTTATTTATCCTTTATAAAGTAATTCCTACTTCGAAGAAATGAGCAGGGTTTTTTTGTCCCTGTTGGGTATGTTCCAGTTACAGATGGCCTGGTAAAGTATTAATTGAAAAGGAACACACCTCTCGAGCGGTCCATTCACAATATAGCAGCAAAAGCAAGTCACTTGAAATGTAAACACGCCCAAAGGGCATGTTCCTTTAAAATGAATCATTACGTATTTAGAGTTGGCCAGTAAAGTATGTTGATTGCTTTGCTGATGGATAGGTAGGAACTGATAATATGTTGACAACACATCATTAAAAACGTCCAGAAGTGCAGTGTGAGAAACTATTTTGAGAATGTTAAAGAAGACACTCTGAAAGTTGGATGCTCACTTTGTTCAAGAGACATTGCTCATCACTGCAATACAGTAAGTCCAAAATGCTAAAACCTTTGAAAAACAAACACCAGAGAGAGTACCTCGAAGTGACGGTTGGGAAAGTGGATTCAAAGAAACCAAAGTCTGCAACTGCAACAAATTCACTTTTGCAATTAATGATTGAAAGCATTTTCACCCTGGGATGCTGCATTCCCCCCTTTCCTCCCCTCATGCTGCCTTCCCTCCCCCTGATGCTGCCTTCCCTTCTCCTTCCCCTCACACTGCCTTTCCTTCCTCTCCCCTCATGCTGCCTTCCTTTCCCCTCCCATTATGCTGACTTCACATCCATTCCCCTCCCTTCAATTCCCCTCCCCTCATGGTGCCTTCCCTTATTTCCCCTCCCATCACTCTGCCTTCCCCTCCTTTCTCCTCCCCTCATGATGCCTTCCCTTCCATTTCACCTTCCGTCACACTGCCTTTACTCCCCCTCACTCTGCCTTCCCTCCCCCTCATGCTTCCTTCCCTTCCCCTCTCCTCATGTTGCCTTCCCTTCCCATCTCCTTACGCTACCTTCCCTTCCCCTCCACTCATGCTGCCTTCCACTCCTTTCCCCTCTCCTCAGGCTGCCTTCATTTCCTCTCCCTTCATGCTACCTTCACTTCCTTTCTCCTCCCCTCAAGATGCTTCCCTTCCTTTCCCCTTCCCTCACGCTCCCTTACCTCCCCTCACACTGCCATCCCTCCCCCTCATGTTGACTTCCTTCCCCTCCCCTCATGTTGCCTTTCCTTCACCTCCCCTCACATTGCCTTTCCTTCTCTGCTCCTCATGCTGCCTTCCCTTCCACCCCTTCACACTTCCTTCCCTTAAGACCCCTCATACTGCCTTCTCTTCCCCTCCCCTTACGTTGCCTTCCCTTCCCCTCCCCTCATGCTGCCTTTCCTTCCATACCTCTCCTCTCATGCTGCCTCCCCTTCCTTTCCCTTCTCCTCAGGCTGCCTTCCCCTCCTTTCCCTTACCCTCATGCTGCCTTCCCTTACTTTCTCTCCCCTCATGCTGTCTTCCCTTCCTTTCACCTCACCTCATGCTGTCTTCCCTTCCTTTCCACTCCCCTCACTGGCGGGATTGGGGCAAAGCCTTCAGGACCCCCAATCTTTGATGAAAGGAGGGAAACCACGGGGTAACATCCCTGGGTCAGATTGCGGGAGAGTGTGTCGGAGTGGTGCTGAGGTATCGTCCACCAGACAGCGGTCTCCTTGGGTTAACCTGAGGCGGTCCCTTTGGGTGGGTGCCTGGAATGTCCTATCCCTAAGAGAGGATGATCACCTGTCTCTGTTATCATCTGAGCTCAAGCGTTTCGACATCGGTATTGCAGCACTCTCTGAGGTTCAGAGACCGGATTGCGGCGAGATAATGATGGGTGGTTACACCTACTATTAGTCTGGTCGCTCTGATGGTTACCAGACTCAAGGAGTTGCTGTAGCTGTGTCCAATAAGCTGACCCCAATGATAATTGAGGTAACACCGGTCAACGAGCGTATTATGAGACTAAGGATTCGTCACTCCTTCGGTGTCATTTCCCTGGTCTCTGTCTCTGCTCCGACTGAGGCGAGTGACCTCACCATGAAGGACATATTCTACGTCACACTCGAGTCTGTGGTTGATCAGTGCCCCAGACGAGATACACTTCTAGTCTTGGGGGATTTCAACGCATCGACTGGAACTGATTGGGATGGTTATGAGACGTGTGTTGGTCCCCATGGGTCAGGAACTATGAATCAGAATAGCACTAAGTTCCTTGACTTTGCAAGAAGTCATGGACTTAGGGTGGCCGGTTCATGGTTTCAGCGCCCACAAGCTCATCGCTGGACTTGGTATTCCAACGCTGGCGGTGTGGCAAAGGAGATTGACCATGTCCTCGTTGACGGTCACTGGAGGATGATCCAGAACTGCAGGGTCTACCGGAGTGCTCAGTTCCTCAATATTGACCACCGGCTTGTTGTAGCAACTCCAAAGCTGCACCTTAAATCCTGGAGAATGGTACCATCCCAGCCTCGGCTGGATGTTGGCAAGCTCAAGGATGAGAGAGTAGCTGAGGAGTTTGCGAACAGACAGTTTGGACATTTGGGGTGTCTAGGTGCTTTGGGAGGTCCTGAAGAGTTATGAATACCTTCAAGACCACCGTCCTTGATGTTGCCGGTGGATGTCTTGGAACTCACCACAGGGCAAAGAAGAATTTTGTCTCTCAAGGGACACTGGATACCATTGACCAGAGTCGCAGAGCCAGGCTGAATGGCAGAGCTGAGCTGTTCACGGAGCTGAGGCGTAAAATTGTACGTGCACTAAGGATGGACAAGGAGGCCTATGTGCGAGGGATCTGTGAGGGGGTAGAGCATCACCTGTGGACAGGTGATTCTCGTCTCGCTTACAGGGGAATTCGCGCATTGCGTTCATCAAAGCCCATCCCTCGGAGCACTGCAGTTAGAGCAGAGTATGGTCGGCTCTTAACAGAGGAGTCTGAAGTGAAGGCCCGCTGGGCCGGTTACTTTGAGCGGTTGTACCAGGCTGATCCACCACCTGTCGAGTTGGACGTCAATGGTGTTACAATCCCTGTTGCTGACCCTCCAATCAACTGTGGTCCACCTTCGCTTGTGGAAACACGGGCTGGGGTGAACCGGTTGAAACAGGGTAAAGCTCCAGGGATCTGTGGCATCCATGCTGAACCTTTCAAGGCTGGTGGAAATGCTGCACTCATGTCGTTGCATGCAGTTTTGTGCTCTGTGTGGAACACACGCATCTTCCCAACTGATTGGAAGAGGGGCCTTGTTGTCCCTTTCTGGAAAGGGAATGGTGATCGCCAAGACTGCAACAACTCCCGAGGGGTGACGCTGCTCTCAGTGCCGGGCAAGGTCTTTGCTTGGATAATTCTTGATCGGGTTCGCCACCATCTTCTTGAGCACCAGCGTCCAGAGCAGTCAAGCTTTACACCAAAGACGTCAATGATTGACCGTATCCTTGCTCTGCGTGTCCTCACCGAATGCAGATGAGAGTTTCGGCAGCGGCTGCTTGCAGCCTATGTTGATCTCTGTAAAGCGTTCGATTCAATGAATCGGGATGCCCTCTAGAGGATTCTTGGTCTTCGTTGGGTGCCACCAAAACTGATCGATCTGATGTCTGAACTCGACTCTGGTACTGAGAGTGCTGTGAAGTGTCGTGGTACCATCTCTGACTTATTTGCAGTTGTTACTGGAGTTCGTCAGGGGTGTGTACTGGCCCCCACATTTTCAGCACTTGTATGGACTGGATTTTAAGGAGGATGTCGGAAAGATCAAGCTGCGGTGCATCGTTTGGGAATGTCAAGATCTCGGACCTTGATTTCGCAGATGATGCAGTCATCTTTGCGGAGACTTTAGATATACTTTTGGGGCCCTCGAGGTGCTGAATGAGGAGTTGGAGCCGCTGGGATTACGGGTTTCTTGGGTCAAAACTAAGATCCAGGCTTTCAATGACATCTTGGATGCTGCTGTCCTGTCTGTGTCTGTTTGTGGTGAGGATGTTGAGGTCGTTGCGAGATTCACTTACCTTGGCAGTGATATTCATGTCTCTGCTGGCTGTGAGTCAGAGGTCAATAGATGTCTGGGTCGGGCCTGGGGAGTCATAGATTCACTGGATCATGGGGTCTGGCGCTGCCGGTACCTGTGCGGGAGGACGAAAGTCCGAGTCTTCAGGTCATTGGTGCTTCCAATCTTGCTCTCTGGATGCGAGACTTGGACTCTGACCAAGGATCTGAGACGGAGACTTAATTCCTTTGGTACCAGGTCTCTTCGGAGAATCCTTGGCTATCGCTGGTCAGATTTTGTGTCCAACGAGCGGTTGCTGAGAGAGACTCGGATGAGATTTGTTACCTGCATGGTCCGTGAGCGTCAGTTGCAGCTGTATGGACATGTGGCTCGTTTTCCTGACGCTGATCCTGCTCACCAGATTCTCTCAGCAAGGGAGTCTCGTGAGTGGAGGAAGCCAATGGGCCGTCCACGTGCCTCGTGGTTGCAGCAGGTTGACCAGCATCTCAAGGAGATGGGGATGGGCCTGGCATCTGCCTGGGGGAAGGCCAGATGGAGGCCCCTGGAGTACCTGCGGAAAGTGGACGCAGTGACGCGCTGTGTTGGCACATGCTCCCATACCTGACCTGACTCAGCCTTCCCCTCCTTTTTGCTGCCCTCATGCTGCGTTCCCTTCCTTTGCACTCCCCTCACTTGCCTTCCCTTTCTTTTCCCTCCCCCTCCTGCTTCCTTCCCTCCCCTCACATGGCCATCCTTCTACTCATGCTCACATCCCTCCCCCTTAAGCTGTCTTCCCTCACGCTGAAGATGCCTTCCCATACAACCCCTTCACACTTCCTTCCCTTCCACCCCCTTGACACTCCTTTCATTCCCATCCCCTCACACTGCCTTCCCTTATGCTCCACTCATGTTGCGTTTCCTTCCTCCCCCCATGTTGTCTTCCCTTCCCCTCCCCTCATGCTGCCTGCCCTTCCTTTCCACTCCCCTCATGCTACCTTCCCTTCCATTCCCATCCACTCACATTGCCTTCCCTTCCTTTCCCCTCCCCTCATGCTGCCTTCCTTTCCTTTCCTCATCCCCCCACACTGCCTTCCCTTCCCTTACCATCCCCTCATCCTTCCGTCCCCCTTCCCCTTCCCTTGTGCTCCTTTGTCTCCTTCCCCTTCCCTTGTGCTGTTATCCCCCTTCCCTCCTGTTTCCTTCCCCCCTTCCCCAATCCTTCCTTCCCCCCCTCCCCTCCCACTCATACTGCCTTACCTTCCCCTCCCCTCACTTTGCATTCCCTTTCCCTCCCCTCATGCTGCCTTCCCTTCCTCACAGCTCATTTTGCCTTCCCTTCCCCTCCCCTCATGCTGCCTTGCCTTCCTCAACCCTCACCCTCATGCTGCCTTTCCTTCCACCCCTTCACACTTCCTTCCCTTCCACCCTGTCATATTACCTTCCCTTCCCCTTTCAATGCCTTTCCGTCCCCTCCCCGAATGTTGCCTTACCTTCCTTTCCCTTCTCCTCAGGCTGCCTTTCCCCCTTTTTCCCTGCCCTCGTGCTGCCTTCCCTTTCCAATCCCCACATTTTGCCTTCCCTTACTTTCCCTCCCCCTCCTGCTGCCTTCCCTCCCCCTCACACTGACATCCCTCCCCCTCACGTTTCCATCCCTCCCCTCACACTGCCATCCCTCCTCCTCATGCTGCCATTGCTCCCCTCAAGCTGCCTTCCCATCCACCCCCTTCACCCTTCCTTCTCTTCCACCCTCTTGACACTCCTTTCCTTCCACTCCTCCACATTGTCTTCCCTCCCCCCTCATGTTGCCCCCCATGATGCCTTCCCTTCCCCTCCCTCCATGTTGCCTTCCCTTCCCCTCCCTCCATGTTGCCTTCCCTTCCCCTCTCCTCATGCTGCCTGCCCTTTATTTCCTCTCCCCTCATGCTGCCTTCCCTTCCATTCCCCTCCCCTCATGTTGCCTTCCCTTCTTTTCCCCTCCCATCACACTGCCTTCTCTTCCTTTCCCCTCCCCTCATGCTTTCTTCCCTTCCTTTCCACTCCCCTTGCTCTGCCGTCCTTTCCTTTTCACTCTCCTAATGCTGCCTTCCCCTTCCACTCCCCTCACTCTGCCTTCCCTTCCTTTTCCCTCACCCTCCTGCTGCCTTTCCTCCCATCACACTGCCACCCCTCCCCCTCACATTTCCATCCCTCCGTTAACACTGCCATCCCTCCCCCTCATGCTGCCACCCCTCCCCCTCATGCTGTCTTCCCTCCCCCTCAAGCTGCCTTCCCATCCACCCCTTTCACCCTTCCTTCCCTTCCACCCACTTGACACTCCTTTCCTTCCCCTCCCCTGACACTGCCTTCCCTTCCACTCTCCTCACATCACCTTCCCTCCCCCAATGTTGCCTTCCCTCCCCCAATGTTGCCTTCCCTCCCCCCAATGTTGCCTTCCCTCCCCCAATGTGCCTTCCCTCCCCCCCATGTTGCCTTCCCTCCCCAATGTTGCCTTCCATTCCCCTCCCCTCACATTGCCTTCCCTCCCCCCCAATGTTGCCTTCCTTCCCCCCATGTTGCCTTCCCTTCCCTCCCCCATGTTGCCTTCCATTCCCCTCCCCTCATGCTGCCTGCCCTTCTTTTCCACTCCCCTCATGCTGCCTTCCCTTCATTTCCCCTCCCCTCACGTTCCCTTATTTCCCTCCCATCATGCTGCCTTGCATTCCTTTCCACATCCCCTCATGCTGCCTTCCCCTCCTTTACCTCCCCCCCATACTGTCTTCCCTTCCTTTCCACTACCCTCATGCTGCCTTCCCTTCTTTTACCCCTCCCATCATGCTGCCTTCCATTCCTTTCCCCATCCCCTCATGCTGCCTTCCCTTCATTTCCCCTCCCCTCATGCTGCCTTACCTTCCATTCCCCACCCTTTCCATTGCCTTCCCTTCCTTTCTCCTCTCTTCCTGCTGCCTTCCCTTCCCCTCCCTTCATGCTGCCTTCCCCTCCCCCACCCATCCTCTCTCCCTCCCCACTTCACTTCACTCTCTTCCTCCTCTCCTCCTCTCTCCCCCATCCTCCTTGCTCCACCCTCCTTTTTGGAGTATCTATCCACGTGTAGTGAGGTGTCGCTTGCCCCCTCCTCTCCCCCTCCCCCTCTTCACTTTCTCCTTCCTCCCCACTCCACCATCCTATCTTCACCATCAATCCCCTCTCTCACCACCCTTTTTTTTTCTCTCTCTCTCCTCTCTCTCCTCTCTCTCCTCTCTCTCCTCTCTCTCCTCTCTCTCTCTCTCTCTCTCTCTCTCTCTCCTCTCTCTCTCTCCTCTCTCTCTCCTCTCTCTCCTCTCTCTCCTCTCTCTCCTCTCTCTCCTCTCTCTCTCTCCTCTCTCTCTCCTCTCTCTCTCTCTCTCTCCTCTCTCTCTCTCTCTCTCCTCTCTCTCCTCTCTCTCCTCTCTCTCTCTCTCTCTCTCCTCTCTCTCCTCTCTCTCTCTCTCTCTCTCCCGTCTCTCCCGTCTCTCCCGTCTCTCCCGTCTCTCCCGTCTCTCCCCTCTCTCCCTCTCTCCTCTCTCTCTCCCCCTCTCTCTCCCCTCTCTCTCCCCTCTCTCTCTCCTCTCTCTCCCCTCTCTCTCCCCTCTCTCTCCCCTCTCTCTCCCCTCTCTCTCCCCTCTCTCTCCCCTCTCTCTCTCCCCTCTCTCTCCCCTCTCTCTCCCCTCTCTCTCCCCTCTCTCTCCCCTCTCTCTCCCCTCTCCCTCCCCTCTCTCTCCCCCTCTCTCTCCCCTCTCTCTCTCCTCTCTCCCTCCCCTCTCTCTCTCCTCTCTCTCTCCTCTCTCTCTCTCCTCTCTCTCTCTCCTCTCTCTTCACTTTTTTTCTCTCCTTCTCCATCTCCCCCCCTCCCCCACTCTGTTGGGATTCCTGTCAGTGGAGCGATGGGTGGTGTTTGTGAGTTGTAAAATTAAAGAAATATGCTTTATTTGTAGCATGGAAATTGTCATATAAATCAGGAAATGCCTTTCGGAATCAAACGCCAACCTCCACCAAATTCATGTCATGGGCATAAAATATATCTCAATTCTTCCCTCCCCACCAAGTGTGCGGAGACGACTTGTGATTTCGCCTGTACATAATGTGGAATAGTGCTGGTGGTTAACGACTGATCCCTGCCGGAGAGAGCGGGTATTGCTGTTGGAAGCGATGCCAATTCTGACAAATTCTCTCGCTCCCTCTGGGAGTGGGTATGACTAGTGGATGGAAATTGGGCACAGGAGGATGTCATTTGGCTTGTCATACTGTACTTGTGATGTCTCAACACAACATTAATTTTATCTATCCATTTATGTTCCTAATTTCACTTTGGAGGGGTGGGTGTGGGTGGGTTAAAGGCTTAGGGGTGAGACCACAGTGCAGGTACACGGACACAATGAGGGTTTTTATTTATTTATTTTGTTTGTACGTTTTTGTTATTTTGCCATTCTTTGGGGGAAAGGGATGTTGGAGATAATTTTTTGTATGAGGATTGAACAAACAGCGACAATACCTTCGCTTTGTAATTAGACCCTCCCACAGGTATCACAATCTCTACACATGTACAATCACCCATTCATACCCAAGCTTCCTGACAATATACATGCACCTCAATATCCCCGATGCGTCAAGTTACTCCAACGCTTCAAGTTACCTGATTCCAGTTTAAACCTACACTGTTTCTGCTGCTACCACCTTTCTCGGGAAACCATAACATGCATTAACTAATCTCTGTGTGAAAGACCTTACCGCTGTCCTAACTTCATTTTCATTGCTCGGCTGACCCCTGGTCCTGAACCACAGACTGAGAGTGAAGTTTATTTTTGGATGCGAATGCTTGCAGCTTCTCTGTGCATTCTCAACAAATTTGATGGTTATCATGGGTTTTTGGAATCCCGTGAACACTATTGGTAGTGTACTTTGTAACGTCTCAAACGTTTGTGACATTCTAGGTTTCCCAATATGGCGGTGAACGTGTACTCAACTTCGGTGACCAGCGACAACCTCAGCCGGCATGACATGCTCGCTTGGATAAACGACTCACTACAGCTCAACTACATAAAAATTGAGCAGCTATGCTCTGGTATTCATTTGCACTCGCTTCAATATTCCTTTCTTTCTTTATTTCCCGCCTCTGATAAACAAGTGCAAAATGCAATAATAATGTCACTTTCCATGACAGAGGATGCCCATTTTTTGTTGTATGATTTTAATTTCATTCTTCAGTTGGTTAATTGTCCAGTTGTGACGCAGATATGTTTACAGAAACCACATTGCATTCATTTTCTACAGTTACTTTTTTATCTGCATTTTTTTTTTCTTTGTAAGATTGAGGCTCGTGGAAGAACATGGTGACAGAGGGTATGAACTGACAGTGGTGAATCAGGATAACAGTTGGACACAAGAAGCAAGGGAATTGGCAAACATAAAAAGATGAGGGGTAGAAACAGAGCAATGCCCGGTGGTTATGTATATATATATATATATATTTATATATATATATATATATATATATATATATATATATATATATATATATATATATATATATATATATATATATATATATATATATATATATATATATATATATATGTATGTATGTATGTATGTATATATATATATATATATATATATATATATATATGTATGTATGTATATATATATATGTATGTATGTATGTATGTATGTATGTATATATATATATATATATGTATGTATATATATATATATATATATATATATATATATATATATATATATATATATATATATATATATATATATATATATATGCCCCCCCCCCCCAGTAGCGTTGTGATGCATCCACGTTTATTGCTTGCCTGGTTCCTCTCACTTCATTGTCTATGTTAACCCTTCACCTTCTGTTCTGCTCTCCCATGAGTCATGACATTTAAAAAAATTTTTGTGCGTGTTCAGAGTTGAGGCTCGTGGAAGAGCTAGAACACAGAATGGATCCGGACGCAACAGTACGAAAGAGAAGGGGGAAATACCAATAGCAGGGCTGAGGGACAAAATAAATGGAGGCGGATAACAAGAGATGCCAGCAAGGATGAGGGGAAGGTGCGAATGCAGGGACTGGATGGGACGGATGCTGAAGCAAATGATTAGGAAGGAAAAACTGGAAATTTTATGGGGTGGGAGGGGGGGTGTTGATTTATTGGGATTGGAAAAGATCATGGTTTTGGATGGGGGTTAGGAAAGATCGAGGCTCGTGGAAGTTTTGCTGTGTTTAACTGCAGAGATCTGAGGTGGTGGTGAACAGCTGTCTTGAAGACCTGGAGGGAAGAAAGAGGTTGAAGAGAATATGGAAGTTGGTTCCACAGGTGGGAAAAAAAGAGAAACAAATGAGTGGAGGTGAGCAGTGATTCTGGATTATGGATTGGAGGTGAGCAGTAAGTTTAACGAAAAGATGGTTGATGGTAGACAATGTTCACCCTGCAGAATCCTGGTGGGGGATGGGGGGTGGATAAAGCATGGGGATAAAGCATGTAGAGTGCAGATAAGAGGGTGCAAGACCAGAAAGAAGGTGAAAGAAAACAGATAGGCACCTGTCTGCAATGAGAAAGTGATAGGCTTAGAAACACAACTTCTTCATGGGAAATTCCAATGATCTTGAGGGCCTTGCTTTCGAATTCCTCAAGGTGACCGAGGGGTAAGATGGGGGCACCAGCCCAGAGGGGAGAGTAGTATTCCATCAAGCTGAAGATTAAGGCATTGTCAGTGGATAAGCTCAGGTGTGTTAAGGTTGGACTTTGCATGACAGAGGATGCCCAGTCAGCGTCTGGCTTTGGAGGCAAACTGCCTCCAAGAGGAAAGAGATCATGGCTTGCCCAAGAGAGATCATAGCTGAGAGTGACACCCAAGAGTTTGCATGACTGATCTTTGAGAGGGTTGTTGAGAAAGTCGATGGGAAGGTTGTGGTACGGTCCTTTATATTGTGGTATGGTCCTATATATACAGTGTATATGTATATATATATATATATATATATATATATATATATATATATATATATATATATATATATGTTAGGATTGAAAGACTTATTCCAAGTGTTTGACCAGTTTGTGGTTTTTTGTCAAGGTCTGAAGAGAGGGCAAAGGCTGCTGCTCCGTTTCTGTCAGAGGATACGGATGTCACGGCAGAGGTTTGAGTCATCAGCAAAGAGATGAAGAGGATTTTCCAGAGATACTATTGATGAAGATTTGGAATAGAATGAGGCTGACAGTACTGCCTTGGGTCAGTCCTGCCTTGACAGGGAGAGGAAATTAAAGGATTCCGTTGAGAGCCATATGTTGGGTTCGAGAGTTGACAAAGTCAGTGAGTAACCCAAGAGTGAATTTGGCCTTGGATACTGTAGGCAGAGTTTGAAAAGTAAGGCTGGATGCCAGACTGTATTGAAAGCTCGAGATATGTCTGGAGAGGCAGCCCTGGTCTCATGTCTTACATTGATGGCCTCCATGTTGTGAGAGGAGAAGCAGCATATCCAAGGTAGAGTGGCCTGGTCTGAATCCGAATTGATGATCTGAGATAAGGTCGTTGGAGAAAATGAATAATTTGATGTTGAAGGCAATGTTGGATTCCATGACCTTGCTGATGAATGGAAGTAAGCTAATAGGTTTGTAGTTAAGGTTCAGCGGATCAGATTTTGCACATATTTATGTAATGTAGTGATGTTGGCTGGTTTCCAAGCAGATGGAATATGACTTTGGGCAAATGATATGGCGAGAATGGCAGAGAGAGGAAGTGTAAGAGCAGCAGAGCAGGTTTTTAGGATGATGGAGTCCGGTCCAGTTGCAGAATCACAGTCGAGGGTTGACAGAAGCTTCTCTAACTTCTCATGTGCGATAGATACAGAATTTAGGAACAGTTGGATTTCACTCAGCTGGGTGAGTACAGAGAATGAGGGGTTAGGGGCACAAGATTTGGAAGTAAACACAGAATTGAGGCATTCAGCCTTCTCATGAGTAGTGTCTGCTGTGGGGCCATTTGAAGTGAGGGAAGGGATGGAGTAGGAGCACACTCCAGAGCCAAACTTAATAAGGCAACACCAGGTTTTTGAGGGAGACAAGTTTGGAAGTTCAATCTTGAGGTTGGACAGATGTTTTTTGATGGCAACTGTCTCACCATAGGATTCAGTGTACCAGCGGTGAGAGGATAGGAATTATCACTGCAGAGGAAATGGTCTCAATATATAACATAAGGAAAAGCGAGCTTGCATGTGAGGTAAAGGGAAACCAAACTTCCCCTGTATTTAAGGGAAAGTTTGTAAATTTATTTTAATTTCCCAAATTTATTCTTTTCTGTTTTGCTATGTTTAGCCGCAGATATTTCCCACTCAGTTTTGATTTAAAGAGTCTTTGGGAGAATGATGATTTATTGCAATGTTTTTGGGGGTTTTTTTTTTTGTAAGCACCAGAAGCGATGATAACAGGTTGGTGGCATATGTTAATTTGAGTTACTATGGGAGAAAATATTTGTTTAAATACATTGCACCTCTTTCTTAATTCAAAGGTGCAATGCTATAACTTTACAGAGGATGTGAATGAGGTTTTCAAACGGTGCAAAAATCAAAATTTTTAAGTTGGCAAGAGGAATAACTATACTTTAATCGATGTGAATGGTTACAATTTCTTTAACCGTGAGTTGCAAATGAAGCTTGTGTTAAGCAAACGTTTTACCCTCAAACTTGAATCACTTCTCACACATGAAATGTTTCCATTAATTGTCATGGTTTTCAGTTGCGAAAACTGGACATGTTTTAAGATTGGCACATGTTGGATAATGAACCTCATTTTACAGTCTTCAAGTTCACACTACTTTATTTTGGAACCATATTCAATTTTGAATTTCCGTTATTAATACCCAATACTGTCTTTCTGTTGCAGGTGTAGCTTATTGCCAGTTCATGGACATGCTTTTCCCTGGCTGCTTGAACCTCAAAAAAGTAAAATTCCTTGCTAAGCTTGAACACGAGTACATCACTAACTTCAAAGTTTTACAAGCAGCCTTTAAGAGCAAACACGTGGACAAGGTAAGAAGGCTCATTAATTTGATGAATGATCAGTGAAACTAGACCTGAAAAGCATTTCTCAAAAAAATCCAGCAAGATATGGGTGCAATCTCCATGTTGACTTTGTGGAATGGGTTGCTGTGATATGGGAGAGAACATGGGAAGTGGAGTGAGGGGTGGGTGTAATGAAGTGAGAGAAAATAAAGGTTGGTAGTCATGAGGAAATTTGCATATACTGTATGCACCAAGATCGGTTTTATAATATGAAATATGCCCATGAAACGTTGCTGCTAATTATTTGGCAACTGATTTTGACCATTACAGAAGATCGTATTGTGGCATTAGCTGATAATTTTAGTTGCATAATAAACCTATGCTTTAGAGGATAGCATAGAGGTTTATACACACACCTTTGAGCTGTATAGCTGGTGTTCAAATTTCGGCCCAGCTATAAACTACCATCCTGGTTTTTCGCATGTAGTGTGAGGAATGGGATGGTGTGTGCTAGTCCCTTGGATGTACGTTAAACTGAGTATCTTGTCTGCTGGGATCATTTAATGGACGTTAATGATCTGATGGCTTCTTTCACAAAGACTAAGCGAACTCTTGCCGGCACCCTGGCTGAATTACAAATTCCTATACATTCCGTCGAATATCCTCTGTCAGAGTGGCAACTGTCCACATAGTCATCGATGGGTGGGGAACCAGGGGTGGGGGGCTTTTTTGACTAAGTAGGAATACCATATCGATTTTTCAGATGCCCCTCCCCCCAAACATACTTTATTGCTTGAATATAACATAAAATATACATATAACATGTATAAATCAATATTAACTTTCCCCAAAATAAGTTATCTCGAAAATCCAAACTGCACTGATGGGCAGTATTTAATATGAGACCAGTATCAGCTTGTGCACATGCTGGATTTCATTAGTTGGAGTAAGCACATACTGCATGGTGTGCATGCGCTGAAAATGTATCGCTTGTGCATGAGTACCAGATACAGATAGACATTTCTGCTGCAGTGCTGTGTTGCTTCAAATTGTCTTCTAAAGGAGCCTCTTTGCTTGCCCAAAGTGGAATTTTCAAGAAAGAAAAATGATTTAGTCATTGCTGCATTTGGAGATGAATGTGTAATTAGATTGCCAACAGTCCTCAAAAGGTGGGCCGCAGGCCATATCTGGACAGCAGGCATTAGTCCAGGCCATGAGCGAATCCTAATCCCTTGTGAAAAGGCCTCTGGTGTTTATCCATTCAGACCAATTTGATTATCGCTGGGAAGAATTAATGCAGTACGTGATTAACATTTCGATATATATATATATATATATATATATATATATATATATATATATATATATATATATATATATATATATATATATATATATATATATATATATATATATATATATATATTTTTTAACATGAAAATCTCACACAGGGGCAGGCCAGTTGATCCATCATGCCTGCACTATAAGTAGAGGATTAATGGGGCTTCTGAGGCAGCCATTCAAATGAATGGGGAAAAAGGGAAAAACTGTCTGACTCAAGCCCCAAAAGGCCAAAATAGGAGACTGATTCCTCCCCCTCCCAAACAAACAAATGTAAAATTGAGACTGTCTCAAGGCCCAAAAGTCCAAAATAAGAGACTGATTCCTCCCCCTCCCATACAAGCAAAAGCCCAAAATAAGGGACTCATTTATCCCCTTCCCTCCCCCCCCCCCCCCATACAAGCAAATGTAAAATTGAGACTTACTGATTATAACACTTCTTTCCTTTTATATTTTCATTCCACTCAAAGAGCGAACCAATGAATATTAATTTGTCCATGTTCTACTTTGGCGAATAACTTAATTTTCCTATAACATTAATCACCATCAAGTATATTCACAAAGATTACTTTGGAACTCAGTCCTTGGTTGAAGTATTTTTGTTGAGCAGAAATGAAATGATAAACTTCTCTTAATGCTTTTATTTGACCACCTGCTGAGCCACATATCATTTTGAGATTGCAGTAAATTGTTTTTCCATTGTTCAATTGATAACCATCAAAGTTTTCAGTCCATTCAAGGATATTAATTTTTCTTTTACATCCTCCAACTTCTTTTTAATTAAATTTATCCGCTTATTTGTTTTATCTACATTTACCCCAGTTATTTCTTCAATAAGACTTATTTGATATTTCTCACATTCTTTGTTTCCCATTTAAATACCACAGCTGATTACATCTCCACTCTTTGGTTTGGTTATTGCTTGGTTCTATCATTTATATATCAGTAAAAAGACGGCAGTAGCCTGTTAAAATTCCTAACCCAATATCTTAACGCTTATACTTATAACCATAACGGAGACTTGATTCCATATTCTGAAATGTATATTTTATCATCAAAAGCTCCTAATGCTTTCTTATTAATTTATCTCTTCTATATAGTTGATGTTTATAACTTCTTATTGTATTCATTTTTCTGTACTCTTCCTTATTTAAGGTTAAAAAGTTGTAATAATGTTTAAAGTTTATTGTTTCCTTGATTATATTTTTCTTTATTCCCTTCAGCTTCTTATCACACCTTTCAATGTTATTATTATCAATATACATAAAAGCATAAGACTTTGATCTCAATCCTATAAATTCACTCATGACCTTCCCACCCAATTCATCTTTAAACTCACCAATAACCTTTTTATTATTTGATGAAAACAACACATCACCTGACTTATAATTACTTGTATCATATATATCAATATTATCAATCATATCCTCATATACATCACTTGGCTTAATTTCTAAGATAAAACTATAATATTGTTGCGGTATTCGCGCCCGCCGGCGTGCTGACGGCCACGTAACTCGAATCGCGGCATGTCGCCCACCAGACGGACAATCCAGTCGTGACCCTCTCGGACTAACGCCGTGAACCAGTCACGGGTGGACCTTTCAGTCTCACCGCGATCGAGCCAATCAGCCCCCGCGTGGGATAGGGTTGCTCGCCAAATTCGACCTACCTAAGTACCCACGCGGAGGGTAGACCGGGCGATCGCACCTCGCCGCAGGTCGACTTCGGACACGGGCCACTTAAGCGACCCGTTCCGTACTATCGGGATAACCGAGCGGTGTTATCGTCGGCCTCGACGGTTCGATTAATTATCGGGCGTATTCAGCCCACTACCAACCCTTTACGTGAAGCAAGATGAGGATTCAATGAAAGAAATGACGAAGCGAAGCGGGAAACAGTTCAACACAAAAGCACATTTATTCGCGATGAATGGAAAGCACACATATTCAATTCCACCAAAAGCACATAGAAAAGGAAAACACAATGTAATTTACACAAAAAGCAAATGCGACAATGCAGATCTAATACCGATTACACGAGCACACGGCAACACTTATACAATTTTACTTCACAGACGGCGCCGACAACACATACCCAAAACCAAGGAAAAGAACAGAGAACCCTCAAGGATGAGGCGGGCCTGAGGCCGAGACCGGGTCGGGCCTACCCGTCTGGTGATGAGACGCGGAGCGGCGATGGTGCCTCAACTCCGCGGGCCTCGCGGGCAGTGTCTGGTAGGGGGTGGGAAAGGGGCCCCCTTGGTCGCACTATCTCAGCGCGGGGGGAAACAGGAGGGGGTTGCTGATGCTCGGGGTATAGAGGATTCCTACTCTGCCTCGAGTCCCGCGACGAGCGTCTCCACCTCGGCCAGGTCGCACTGTCGGCCTCCCTGGGGTGCAGCTCCCTGCACGACGCGAGCACCCCTCGTCTGCCCTCGCCGCCTCTCCACAGCTCCGTCCCCTCCGCTCCGACTCCAACGCACACGACGATGACCAGCTCCTTCTTGCCAACTCCACCGCCTGCGAAGTCTTGACTCTCTGTTTCCACTTGACTGACGAACGCGTTCGCTTTTATAAGCCCCGTGGCTTCGCCTTCTCAGCTTTGACCCCCTCCCTTCGACCTTTCACCTCGCTCCCCATTGGCCCGAGAAAAAGTGGGCGTGAATGCTTTTTGATCCATAAATTTGCATATATCGATCGCCCTCCAACGCCCTGGGGGCGGGGCCAAATCGCCCCTCGCTCACCGATTGGACGGAACAAAAGTGGGCGTGTGTCGTTTTTGATCCGTTTTTGAAGTGGAAAATCCGTGGTTTTGTACACGCTGTTCGGCGCGCGCCCTGCACGAGTCCAACACCGGTACCCACAAGCGGCGCAAGAACGGTGGCGATGCGACGGTTGCGAGGTGTGACGTGAAGGTTGTGGTGAAGCGGTGGTTGGTGGTGGTAACAATGGCGGTTGGTCCAAAATAAAGATAGTAAAAGAAAAACGGCTATCTTGAAGAGTCGCAGCACGCATAAATGACATGTATTCCCACTAGACAACGGGTTTGGGCCTAACTACACATGTACTTACCGAGATACCTCACCTAAGGGACCTGAATGGTGGTTTGCGAATTTGGTAACCACAACACTACCCCCTCCCCTTTTTACAGACTCGTCCCGAGTCGTCAAATTTTCGTGTGCCATCATGTGTCGTTTTCCCCTAGTACATTTTACCTACGGATCCCTGAGTGCGACATTCATGGTATTCGTGTCCCCAAAATAAATAACCTGAGGGCTGCGTAACTACCTAAACAAACTCACTCACACGGACGACTTAAATAAAATTGCCGGCGCTAGACAGACATGCCGGGGGCGCACTCATATTTACAGTACATCTTAACCTTAACTTACAAATTTTACACTAAACCATGGCCCAGGATCCATGAACTCTGCAAAAAGAAAAGCAGTTAGCAGGGAGCCAGGCTGCTCGCATGCAGTCTCTGGCTCAAAACAATGCAGGTGACAGGGAACGTGGCTGGCTGCTCACACGCAGTCCAAGGCCTTCCCTTTTGAACTGAACGCAGTGAACCACAACGGTGCATGGGCTGCACAAACGCAGTCTCCGTGCCAGCTCAAGTGGCACACGCAATGAGCACAACGAATGGATGGATGAACACAAACACGGTGCACGGGCCGCCACTGCAGGCCCGTGTTGTAGCTGCCAACAGGGCAGTTCTCGCAGCTTGCAAACTGTTGCCTTGATCCTGGCGCACATGGCAATGAACAGGGGGGGGCAAAGAAAAATTGAACGGGGCTGGTGAACAGGGGCAGTGGGCATGGCATGGCAAAGGTAGCAGGCAGACACAGCCCGCAGAAGAAGGCCGCTGCAGGCAAACACAGCCGGCAGATGAACTGGCCGGCACAGGCCTTGAAGAAAAACAGCCAGCCGGCAGATGAAGTGGGCCGGCACAGGCCTTGAAGTACCACAGCTGCAGATGATCCGGCCGGCACAGGCCTTGCAGCACACAGCCAGCAGATGAAGCTGGCCAGCTTTTGCCGTCAGTGGAAGTTGGTGGAGGGAGTGCGGTGGTGCTGGCCACTTGGAAGGCGGGCTCGGACCTACCTACCTGTCTCCCTCCCAACCTATCGCCTTTGCCTGTCACTGTACATACCCACTCCCTTAATTTGTCAAACCCCAATTTAGCCCCAACTTAATTTTTTTTGTTGTTTTTATTTTTACTTCCCCACTATAAATCGTCCCCGAACCTCCTTTATCGTCTTTGTTCGGCTAACCTATCCTGTCACCTAGCCTACTCCCAACCCCTACGTTCCCTTCCAGGAGGGGAATAAGGGAGAGCTAACGTCCTGTGTCGAGGCCCAACGAAGCCTCAGAATGGCCTCCCCAGAGTTCGGCGATCTAACCCAAAGTGGGTGCAGCGGCCCACAATGAGAGCGAGGGGATGGATGGTGCGGAGGGGTACATCTCCTAATCTACCCTAAGCATTTAACTGTTAAACTACGCCGGGGCTTTCAACAAGCGCCTCTCGCTTAAACTATTGGTTCTATAAACCCAGATTCCCATCGCCTGTGTTGGTGTCCTCACAATTTCGGGCCTCGCCCCCCAATTTTCGCTCCGTGCCCTCACACCGTCTCCTGGCTGGGACACGTGGCTCCCTTTGGCAGGCACGACCCTCTGCCGAATCTCCCGCTATGGCACCCCCGGGCACTACACTGCCTCCGAGCCTACCAGCTCCCTAACACCGGGGAGTGCCCCCCATGGCACCTCCCCTGAAACGCACACGTGGCAGGCTGGCTTCCCGGGCCCCTTTCCGAGGGTCACCCATGCCCACAACACTGCCCACACGGCTAATGGCGCCCCGGCCCCCGCACCAAGCAGGCGCACCCGTGCCCACTACGCTATCCCGGCCCCCCATGGGCCCTTGGCCTACCACGGCCGACTAGCCTGGTGCCCGGGGTACCCACTCAGCGATACTCACCTTTCGCAGCCACGCTCCCAAGCCCGTCAACAGGGCTCCTGCACCCCTCCAAATGGGTCTCGAGCCTACTTTCCCACCAACAACAAAACGACCTCCATTTTTCAATTTGACTAACCCCCTAACTCACTTTATACTGACCCCGGGGTCACTTGGGCGGGAGTCACTCCTCCCCCCAATCACTCATCGCACCATGCATTCCCCATTCGCTCCACTCACACAGACCCGCTGGCGTCACTCACTCAACAAGTACTCACCTCACAACCCACAACTCTTCAACACACTCACCGCTGAACTCTGCCATCCTTCTAACTACCTCCCCTAACTAACTCGTGCTCCCACGTCGTCCCTTAAACTAGTTGCACGTTCCTTTTAACACTACGTAGCTAAACTACATCAACTCTACACATCTAAAGTCTGTCACTGTCTCAAATAAATCATTTTATTTCAATTTCCCAACCTAAAGCTCACTAAATCCCTCTACCTAATCCATTCCACGGACTCCATGAGGACTTACCCCTGCCCCATGAAGTCGGTCTAACTAAGCTAACCCTTCCCCCTAACTAGTTTCCATCCTGTGCCCAGGTCAAGGGGGTCTTCCACCCCTTGCCCAGGAATCCTGTGTACCCGAAAGTGAGGCTTGTTCTTTTTTTTTTTTTTCTTTACATGCGCAGCGCCAGCGCGGCAACTCGCGCACTTTGCACCTGCCCGTGACGTCATGCAGCTGCACGTGTTCCTCGTCCCTCCTTGGACGGTACCATCCGCCAGAGATACCCCTCCTGCCGGATTCCAACCCCACGTGCAGCCATGGCGTCACCGTGCGCATAAAAAAAACACAAGCCCCACGTCTCGAGGGGTTCCCCACGCGAACACATGTGCTTTGCCCGTTGGAGCTTAACACACACGATCGCGTGGAGAACCCGTCCGGTCCAAATCCGTTTACCTGCCTAAACTTTGTCCGTCCGCGGGATCGGCAAATCCACCGCGTGCGTTTCCGGACCGGGACTTCACTCTCGCAAGCGAGCACGTTGTGGCCTCGTGCGTTGCACAGCACGGACCGCGTGCTCACTGCTGGGTGAACCCGGCACGGTCCCCGAAACAACTACAGCCGCTACTCGGCTTTCTTTCCTCTGTCGCCTTCGTCGTCGCCATTCAACACACGCACACCTGCGTGTTACGACGCTCACACTCCACTCCATCACATTCACACCGGGAGACGCGGCTGCGTGCTCCCGCATGCCAACCGACATCTCCCTCTCATACCGCTCTCTCACACACACGGTCTCCCTTGCATACGGCCGTTCACTCACGCGTGCCTCACTACTCACACAAACCATACTACTCACACACGCGGGGGCACTCAACCGCGGTGCCTCATCCACACACCGTGCCTCACTCACACACGCGGGGGCACTCAACCGCGGTGCGTCATCCACACATCGTGCCTCACTCACACACGCGGGGGCACTCAACCGTGGTGCCTCATCCACACACACGGTCTCTTCCACACACGGTGCCTCATCCACACACGGCGTGCTGGGAAGCACGTACTCTGGCACCATCGCCACCACACCACTCACACACGGGGTCGCTTCCACACACGGGGCCGCACTCACACCTTGCACCACACACACAGGGACAACTACACTGGGGATTCGTGTCCCCACAAGGGTCTCCGGGGCCTCTATACCCCCCAAGCTCTCCGTGCACCCGTTCACAGCACTCATCCCCTCAACCTCGCAAAGCACAACCGAACTCACCTGGTCGTGACTCGCCTCAAGGGGGCATCCTCCCTCCCCTCGTTCCTGGAGGAGGTCATCCAGCTGCTCGCACCGGGTCCCTACACGCTCCGCGAGCTCAACCTCACTATCCTCCACTACCTCCGTGTGTGTGTGTGCGTCACTTACCCCGTCTTCATCGTGTTGTCTCTCTATTTTTTTTGTCTCCCGTGTTTCTATACATTTATAAGTTTCTGTCGTCGTCACCTCGTGTCTCGTCTCACACGTTTTGGTCTCCCCATTTAATTTTTCCCTTTTGGTCACCGTCGATTCCTCTGTCACGACCCTCGCCCAACACGCCCCCCCAAATTATTTTTTTACCCGCCTCCACCGCGGGCCTGTCAGCCGTTGCACCCCCTTCCAGCTCGTTTGCTTCCACACGTGGAGTCGCCATTCCCAGCTCCCTGGTCACGGCCTTCATGCCCGCCTGCAGGCATCGGCCCATGTTCTGCGTCTCACCCCGTAGTTCTTTCATTTCTTTTTTCATTTGCTTGCCCATGCTTTTCATTTCGTTTATAAATTCAATTGCGTTTGCATCCATCTTTTCGTTCATTTGTTGTGTATTCGCATCCATCTTTTGTGTATTCGCATCCATTTTTTCGTTCATGCCTTTCATTTCCTTTGTATTTGCATCCATCCTTGCTGTCATTGCCGCCAGCATGGCGATTAGCTGGGCCATGTCGGGTACGCTTGGGTGAGCCGTTTCGGCAGGGGTTGGGGAAGGGTTTTGGTGGAGAGGGGGAGGGGAGGTGTCATACACCGCGGCCGCTGCCGCACCTATTTCGGGCTCTGGGTTCAGTTGGACGAGTTCATGTTCCTGCACGGGCATTCCATCCTGGGCCATGGATTCTACACTACTACACATATACATTTCTAATACCCCCGGCTCCCGCTCGCCTTGAGACGCCATCTTGCTTCTCTTAAAGGGTTAATTTCGCTCGCTCGTAATTTGGAGGGAATCAGGGGTCGCTTCTCTCACCCCTGGACCGATTCCCGTGAATTTAGCCGGAGACAGGAGAGCCCGTTTTCCTGTTCTCCGATACCAGTGCCGCGAGGAGGGCGATGAATTTGTATCGCACGACCTGACACCAGTGTTGCGGTATTCGCGCCCGCCGGCGTGCTGACGGCCACGTAACTCGAATCGCGGCACGTCGCCCACCGGACGGACAATCCAGTCGTGACCCTCTCGGACTAACGCCGGGAACCAGTCACGGGTGGACCTTTCGGTCTCACCGTGATCGAGCCAATCAGCCCCCGCGTGGGATAGGGTTGCTCGCCAAATTCGACCTACCTAAGTACCCACGCGGAGGGTAGACCGGGCGATCGCACCACGCCGCAGGTCGACTTCGGACACGGGCCACTTAAGCGACCCGTTCCGTACTATCGGGATAACCGAGCGGTGTTATCGTCGGCCTCGACGGTTCGATTAATTATCGGGCGTATTCAGCCCACTACCAACCCTTTACGTGAAGCAAGATGAGGATTCAATGAAAGAAATGACGAAGCGAAGCGGGAAACAGTTCAACACAAAAGCACATTTATTCGCGATGAACGGAAAGCACACATATTCAATTCCACCAAAAGCACATAGAAAAGGAAAACACAATGCAATTTACACAAAAAGCAAATGCGACAATGCAGATCTAATACCGATTACACGAGCACACGGCAACACTTATACAATTTTACTTCACAGACGGCGCCGACAACACATACCCAAAACCAAGGAAAAGAACAGAGAACCCTCGAGGATGAGGCGGGCCTGAGGCCGAGACCGGGTCGGGCCTACCCGTCTGGTGATGAGACGCGGAGCGGCGATGGTGCCTCAACTCCGCGGGCCTCGCGGGCAGTGTCTGGTAGGGGGTGGGAAAGGGGCCCCCTTGGTCGCACTATCTCAGCGCGGGGGGAAACAGGAGGGGGTTGCTGATGCTCGGGGTATAGAGGATTCCTACTCTGCCTCGAGTCCCGCGACGAGCGTCTCCACCTCGGCCAGGTCGCGCTGTCGGCCTCCCTGGGGTGCAGCTCCCTGCACGACGCGAGCACCCCCTCGTCTGCCCTCGCCGCCTCTCCACAGCTCCGTCCCCTCCGCTCCGACTCCAACGCACACGACGACGACCAGCTCCTTCTTGCCAACTCCACCGCCCGCGAAGTCTTGACTCTCTGTTTCCACTTGACTGACGAACGCGGTCGCTTTTATAAGCCCCGTGGCTTCGCCTTCTCAGCTTTGACCCCCTCCCTTCGACCTTTCACCTCGCTCCCCATTGGCCCGAGAAAAAGTGGGCGTGAATGCTTTTTGATCCATAAATTTGCATATATCGATCGCCCTCCAACGCCCTGGGGGTGGGGCCAAATCGCCCCTTGCTCACCGATTGGACGGAACAAAAGTGGGCCTGTGTCGTTTTTGATCCGTTTTTGAAGTGGAAAATCCGTGGTTTTGTACACGCTGTTCGGCGCGCGCCCTGCACGAGTCCAACACCGGTACCCACAAGCGGCGCAAGAACGGTGGCGATGCGACGGTTGCGAGGTGTGACGTGAAGGTCGTGGCGGTTGTGGTGAAGCGGCGTTGTGGTTGGTGGTTGATGTTGTGACTGGTGGTGGTAACAATGGCGGTTGGTCCAAAATAAAGATAGTAAAAGAAAAACGGCTATCCTGAAGAGTCGCAGCACGCATAAATGACATGTATTCCCACTAGACAACGGGTTTGGGCCTAACTACACATGTACTTACCGAGATACCTCACCTAAGGGACCTGAATGGTGGTTTGCGAATTTGGTAACCACAACAATATATATATATATATATATATATATATATATATATATATATATATATATATATATATATATATATATATATATATATATATATATATATATATATATATATATATCCATATATAACAATGAAACATTATCCTTATACTTTGATTTTAAATTATTTTAGTAAGAGTCATAACGACTTTGACAAATTAATAATTAATTGATGTTCCGATATAAATAGGTTTATCCATTTCAATACTCTCTTTTTTCAAATGAATAGCACAAATGTTCTCTGAAAACACCCCCGCTCGTTCAAAACTTGGTCTATTAATTAACTTTGAAGCCTGTTTCCAAGATGTAGCAAGTCTAATGTTTTGTCAATTCCGAACATTTTGCATAATCTTTCCAAATACAGCATGATTCATTAATTTATAAAAGTCCTTCTCAAAATCTGTTTTTGCTTCTGTTCTCCTTTTTGTATTAAAATCAATATACTTCTTTAACCAATGACTTTGTTTAAATTACAAAATCTGATGAATTTTCCTCACTCTCAACCCAGCAGATAAATATTGTCTCAAGTTCCTTTGATGCAAAACATAACTTACTTTATCATTTGATGTCGTAAGTAGTTTTTCTGGAGATTTACCTTTTTTATGAAATGAATGTTGGTAATCACTTAACCATTCTTTTCTTGGACTTTCTTTATCAGGGGCATAAGGTAGGTCTTTATGTTTGTTATGAAGTTCTTCTGGATATTTAAATCAACCTCAAAATAATATCCAACTTCAGCTTCATCCAATTCTTTTTGAGAGGAGATAACAATGTCAAGTAAAACTTTTTCATAATGTTTTTCTTTAACCCATTTAAGTTTTCCATCAGGTAAATATTGAGATATAGCCTACACATACAAATTGTTTGCATCATAATACATCAGGTAAGAGTTGTCCTCATTCTTGTTATAATCAGAAAGATATTTGTTATTTGCTTTGGCATATCTCTTGGAACATACTTGAGATATTCCTCCTCCTTTCGCCTTCTCTATCATTAAAAGCATATCTATATCACTGATTAATGCCAAATTTTGTTTTGTCATTTTTAACTAAGCACTCCAAGCCCAACCCGGGGCTGTGTAATAGTGAACGAGGTCAAGTCCATAAGAATTTTTATTATGACAGACTGTTCTAAAAGTTTCAAATACATCAGTTTGAAGATACAAATAATGATATTCTCCAAGATTCTTAATATAAAACTTCCCCCAAACCTTTTTCGCTTGTTGATAATCTCTATTGGTAATATGAGTTTTATTCACCTTGCCATAGAAACTTTCCCTTGAAGGAAGTTGTGTTTCTTTAAACTTCTCAAATGAATCCATAGAGTCACATGTTTATATTCCCTTTTGTGATAAGAGATCAATCTCTTCTTGATTTGAGAAATGTGATTTAAGATTCGGTAAGTTTTAAATATTTGATGGTAAGTTAGAAAATGGACTTGCCATAAACTTGTATGCGCCAAGAAATCTGATATGGTTATGGGGGATGTATGAATTGTTTTTGGGAATGAGATGTATTTTTGATCTGTGTTAAGGGGCTGTCACACCTTGACGTTTTAGCCAGCGTATGCCAACATATGAAAAATTTGGCGAATACGCTGGCACATGTCGAATACGTTATAGGAAAGTTTGGTTTTCGTTAAGAGCACGCTAATGCACGCTTGCATACGTCGTAGTATGCCGAGCTCGGCGACAAATTTTAAGCATGCTCAAAATTTTTCGACGTATGCCAGCGTATGACTCACACGTTCCGCATACGCTGGCCATAAGTTGTAGGCACATTATGCGATTGTTGACACGTTACTTATAAGTTACTCATAAGTCGAAATACGTCGAGATAATGTTTAGCGTACCTGAAACTTATTTCTAACCTATGAGTAACGTGCTTTGAACCTATGTGTAATGTATCTCCAACGCATATTGACATATGTAGACATATTTGACGTCTTCCGGATGACCACAGAACTTGCTGAATGTGTTTCTAACTTACAGATACTGTATAATGGCGTATTGGCAGTGTTTCGGGGAATTGGTATATAAAAATGGGCTTTACAAGAGGAACCTGTCAGTGTTCCAGACTCTATAGTTTTTTTGGGGTTTTTTTTTTTTTTGACATGACGGTGATGTTGACACTTCGATGTCTAGTGTGGTTATGATTTGAATCGTCGAGCGGAAGCCTTTTAATAGGCTACGACGGGTGATCGTTGGTGATACTCTGCCATGCACTATGCATAAGTTAGACTATAGTTGGGCATAAGTTGTGAACTCCGACAACACGGAAAGCATTCGTTGGTATAAGTTATCTCTAAGTTCTCGAAACGTTCTGTGTACATTACTAATATGTTATGCTTATGTCCAACTCGTTAATATACACCCAAAACTGAAAAAAACCATCAATAGTTCAGTGTACGCCAGCGTTTTAGATCAATTTTGATACATTGCCATATGCTGGATAAATCGTCAAGATGTGACAGGGGCTTTAGGAATGTCAGAAATATCCCCAGATTTTTTTTGAAAATTCACTTATAAATAGATGTGTGTCATAGTGAGCGTTGTTGTGAAGAAAGACAGGAATAAAGTTTGGAGGCTTGTAATTAAGATTACAACGGGAATGAGCTTGACCTCTGTATTTACCAGTAAGATGACAGTGATCCCTTACTTTAGACTCCTCAATTTCCTCCTCACAAATATGACAGATACTGTTCTTTCTAAATTACTTTTTCTCTCCCTTTGTTAATGACATTGTTTTATAGGTTGTAACCCTAACAAATTCATCACCAACAGATTATTTGATATAATAACAGAAACCATAAGGAGTATGTTTTTGATATTTATTTGTGTATGATTTATTTGGATTTGGAGAAACAGTATCTATCTTTTCAAGGATACTTTCAAAATCAGCATATATCACAAACGGATGATTTATAGATTTGTTAAAATCTTTGAATGATTTGTTTGAACCTGCTTTTGGTAAATTGATTACGGTTGATTTATGATTACTACAATATTTTGAATGTTGATTTAATCATTCTTTTGTGTGAAAGGAGTTGATACATCTCTTTCAAGGATATGTTTTACATTTTCTCTTATGTAGTTATGATTTGGTTAATCTTGATAAATTTTTGATGAAAGCATAATGTGATTTTTCCTTGGACGTAAAGTCGAGAAGGTCAATGTGCGTTTCATCATTTTTATTGTTGTTTGAAATTTTTAATATCTGAACTTTGTTTGTATCCATTAATTCATATATATTAACAGATAGATTATTCATTTTCTCAAATTTAGGAATCTCTCTCAATGACATTAGAAACTTTAAATCTTCAACATTTAATGTATTCTTGTATTTCTTATAATGTTCAAACTTTTCAGGATTCCATTGTGGAGGATGCAGGTGAGCAAGAACAGACCATAGAAAACATTTATTGTCTTTGGTTTGAATATTAACAACCGCTTTCTTAAGTTTTATCTCTTTTGGTTAATCAATATCAGAAGAAGCTTGAAGAGGATCTGATTTTAAGATGTGCAGATCTAAAAAGATTATTTTTGTAATAGCAAATCCACCACCTACTACAGTGTTATCACATCTTGTTCTTGTCTCTGAAGTTCATCGTAAACATCACATCTTACAAAATCTTGAAATGATGAGATAAAGTGAGGGTTTGTCCTCATATAGGGAGTAGTTTCATCGCCTTGTCTTACCACATTCAATTTTACTCCCATATAAAACTTAGAAGTTTTCATTTCACTTAATGTGTTTTTAATAATAGTTTCAATATTTTGTTTAACCATATCAACAGCTTCCATGATTTAAGATGGTCCAGAGTCTTGAAAGCAAAAAATCTTATTTTTATATGTCCTTTAAATGCCCCAACAGTATTTTCAATGGAGAATTTAATGGCACCTTCCCTTTCTTCATTGTTCTTGTGGTTGTGTGATTGAAGGTGTTTATTTTCTATTTTTTTTTTTAAAGAATATCATTATCACATCAATCACAATGTTTTGTTTCTTCGTCAAGTGGAGATATTTGTCTGAAAAGATTGAATGTGTGTTTGTTGGTTTGAAGGTGTTTTTTATAACATTTATATTCATGATTACAAACTTCGCAGTACGTATTACTCCCTATATTTATATCATAAAAATTTGCTTAAAATAAAATGTTCTTGATGAAAATTTCGTTTAATTTATAGGTGAATCTGTACTTAAAAACATTTTATCCTCCAACTTTTTTCACTTAATAAATACAATGTATCAAGACACAAAAGACAAGTGTCAATCAATCTCTTCATTTGTAAAAGATACTGAGAGATATAATATGTCAAGGTTGTAATATTGAATAAAGATAACTATAACAACTATTAGATAAAAACAATTATGGTGTATAATATGAGTTCTTCAATTTCCTTCAGTGAAAAGGGCTTTTAGTACATCTGGAAGAACATCAATTAAAGTAGCTCATACGAAAGTTTATCTTCTCCTTCTGGCAATATATTCAAAAGTAGAAAAAGAAATGAAACAAGAAAAAGTGTCAAAAAAGAAAAACCTTATGGATGAAGCTTCAGAAAGAAAAGATAAGACAATCTGAAATATGCAAGGAGAAATTTGTATTTCTTTCAACAACCCTAAAGATGTAAATCCTGATGAAATTAAGGATGTTAATGTATCAGGTGAAATGACATTTCATTCAATTGCAGTTAAGGATCATTTTTCAAATTACCTATAATATAAAAAATGAAGTAGTTTAATCTGTTAATGAAAAAAGTATATAGATATAGATGGTAATGTTTTTTTATACTCATTAAATATGAGTCATTATTCAACTGAAGATTTTGAAGATTATGAGAATGATGACAGTTATGATACCGAGAGTTTGTGTTCAAATGACAGTTATGAGACCGAGAGTTCGTGTTCAAACGATAGTTATAAAAGTAGTTTTATAGATGATTGTGAAAGTACCGAAGATGATACTGAAGATGAATTTTATTTGAAGTAAAGTTTTACTTTATAAATATGAAGTATACTAGATCTTGAGCCTCTTGAATTTCCTGATTCTCCATATGAAAAATTTGAGAAATGTCCTGCATGTGAAAGCATGGGATTAAACACAGAGTCAAAAGCCTTTAAACAATCTATATTCTGTGATAATTCCTGATAATAAAAAATTTAAAAAGGAATATATTTCTTTGAGATTTACACCAAAAATGAATCACTTAACAAAATTGATTAGAGAAATGAATGTAAAGTATGAGGGTGATAACACACCTTTCCTAACAACAGAAGAAACTGAAAGTGTTAGAGAAAAGTTCAAAGGATTGTTGTTATATATTATTCACGATTGCCATTTTCAGGGAAATATCAACACAAGATATTGTATAAATAAAATAATGGATTATCTTGAAATTAAAGTGAACTAAGGATAAAATATAGTCTCCAAAAAAGCCAATAATAAATTAAATAACCTGTTTTCCAAATATATAAATGAATGATTTTTTTTACCCATTTGGGAAAATAAGATAAAATTTAACAACAATAAAAATCTTACAAATTCATTAATATGTCTCATAGTTGATTCAAGTGTATGTGGAAAAACCTGCTTACTTTTAAAGATGCTCCTGACTCCCAACTTTTTAGATTATGATAATTTAATAATTTTCACAAAGTCGAGTTTTCAACCTGAGTATCAACTACTCTCACAAGGTTTTAATGCTGGTCTTCAAAAAGAAGATAAAATCGGTTTATTTAAACTTCAAAACAAACTAAATGATGATAACATTAAATATATAATACAACTTTTTTGTGACACAGACATATTAAAAGAAATCAAAACTGATAACTTGTATTCTTAGTGATAATACAGATGATATACCTTCTCCCCATGATTTGGAGAAATAAAAAAAACCTCGTTATCTGGGCCTGGGCTTTTAAAGTTTGGCATTTTTAAAAGTTGTTTTCTCGTATTATTTTTTTTCATCTTCAATAATCACTGGGGGCATTTCCTCGAGATGTTGCTTCTTATTCTTTTCCAAGTCTGGGGTCCATTCTGCTTCCTTGTTGTGTTCCTTTCAATCTTCAAAATTCCTTTCCAGAATTTTTCAATTAATAAGGTTTAATGAAGTCCGTACACACCTCTTTTCTTGTTCAGGGGGAATTGACACATTCTGCTTTTGTTTCCGTTATCGTGAGTTGCCCTCAAAAACATGTGGTTTTGTTTTCTCCTGTTGTTTTCTTCCACATAGTTTTTTTTTTCTTCCTTGCTTTCCTTTCTATTTTGAGTTTGAGCACCCACACACTTGAGGTCTTTTTCTTCGATTTGGTGTTTTGTTTTTTATTCTTTGCATTCTCATTGTTAGTTTTGGGTTTCTGTTTCCTTTGCTGAACTGTTGTATTTGTCATACTTCCTTCCTCCATTGCTTTCTTTGTGTCTCTAATTTCTGATTCCATGGTGGAATTGGGCTTATATTTGTAAGGCCTGGTTTTTTTTTTTTCTTCTTCTGTTGGCTTTTGCTCGTTACTTTTTCTTGAATAAATAGTGTTGATGCAAAACACAAGATATTGATTTCCTTCAAGGTGGTAATTTTGAAATCATTTTTCTGATCGAATGGCCTCACTAAGATGTTTATCCGTTTGCTTTCTATCCAATGGAGTTTTGATTTCTCTCTTACTTTGATAAGTTTTATCGGTTCATGAAAAAATATTTTCACGAAAAAAATAAGTGACCACAAAAATAAGTGACCACTATATTCATTCTTCTTATGTGTCTGTATGTCTGCATGTCTGTCTGTCTGTCTGCTTGTCTGTCTCTCCTGAGCATAGCTCCGTAGGTTTTGATCTGATCCTGACAACATTTTGGTGGGAGGTTTATAGCATGATCTAGTTGTGTTTTCCTGAAAATGGGCGTGGTGCGCCCATTATGGGCAGAGCCACGCCCAAAAAACATGTGTTTCTTGGGGGTAGCCGATTTCAATTTGCAGCTTCTCCTAGGGGGTTTGTCGAATCTGACAGGGGTTTCAGTATTTGGTTAGCCCAATGGCACCTGCATAGCCCCACGGAGCTCGATTTTTCATTTTCATCCCAAGGTCAAGGTCACAAGGTCACAAACTTAGAAAATTGCGAATTTTGACATAAAAAATTTCTTCTCCGAGGGGTCTGTCGAATCTGGCAGGGGTTTCGGTATTTGGTTAGCCCAATGGCACCTGCATATAGCCCCACAGAGCTCGATTTTTCATTTTCGTCCTAAGGTCAAGGCCACAAGGTCAGAAACTTAGAAAATTGTGAATTGTGTTTTTAGGGGGTAGCAGATTTCAATTTGCATCTTCTCCTAGGGGGTTTGTCGAATCTGGCAGGGGTTTCAGTATTTGGTTAGCCCAATGGCACCTGCATAGCCCCACGGAGCTCGATTTTTCATTTTCGTCCCAAGGTCAAGGTCACAAGTTCACGAACTTAGAAAATTATGATTTTGACATAAAAATCCATTTTTTCCGAGGGGTTTGTCGAATCTGGCAGTGGTTTCGGTATTTTACCTGCATAGCCCCATGGAGCTCGATTTTTTTTTATTTTCTTCCCAAGATAAAGGTCAGAAGGTCAAGGTTACAAGGTCACGAACTTAGAAAATTTCGAATTTTGACATAAAAATCATACGACCACCCAAACTTTGAGAGCTAGGATAACAATATTTTTTATGCATAATCTTGAGGTCATTCCCTCCCGGAAGTCTTAAAACCATTTTGCTCTATCTCGAACACCTTGCCTGTGGCGTCCCCTTAAAGTTTGTTTTTACGCTGATTTCATCAAAGTATGGACATTCCGAGGAGTGTGAAATGCCATATAGCCTATATGACGTTATATTGTTCCTGGAATGTTCCAGAGGAAGTTTTGCACCAAAGGTCATAATCCTTGACCTTTGACCTTTAAAGGTCACAGAGGTCAAATTTTCAAAGTTGTGGGAATCGAACCGGGTTTTCGACCTTCTTCGACGAACTAACTCCATTAAGCTATAGCACGTATCCTGTTTCCTTATTTTAATGCCCACAACATTGTTTTGTGACCTTTAAAGGTTATGCAAAGGTGAAATCTTGAAAGTTGTTGAACGAAACCAGGTTTTCGACATTTTGCAGCTAATAACCTGTCACTCGTACCACATCATGTTGATCATTTTTATAACTTGGTAAAACATGATCACATTGTCTCATCCTTGACTTCTGAAACAATCTACATCGTCAAATACCGCTCGTGAACCATTGTCGTCTTCAGACTTGTCTCTTCTATTTTGTTGGCCAACTCTTCTTCCAACCGACGCTGCCCGCTCTATATCATCTTCACCCTCTTATTCTCCCTCATTCTGCTACTCACCCTTGTCTTTCTGCCCATCATCATCTGCCTTTTCCACTCTCCCCACCCCCCTCCCCTTTTGTCTGTGCCTGAGTCACCTGGTCCTCGTCTCTGAATCTGTCTTGCCTCTCTTTCATGGGGACACCCTTGTTCTCTCCTTTCGTCACACTCTTTCTTTGCTGCCATTGGACAGGCTCTATGTTGGCGTTTGGGTACCTGGTGTGTGTGTGTGTGTGTGTGTGTGTGTGTGTGTGTGTGTGTGTGTGTGTGTGTGTGTGTGTGTGTGTGTGTGTGTGTGATCCTCTCTTCTGCCCTCCCATTTTCTACATGGTAATAAACCTTTTGTTCATAAAAACCTGTCCATGGTCATTCGAGGAATGGGATTTCACCATCAAGCACGAGTGAGTAAATTGGCTTAAAAAAAATAAGGTCGTGGGCCGATTTGGAAACGTGCATTTAAAACACTCTTAAAAGAATTTATTCATCACAGTTATATCAGAACGGTTATACCAGAATAAACTGATTTGTCACATGGTCATGGAATATTTAACCCCAATATGGGGTGGTTAAAAAGTTAAGTTACGCTATCTTTTTAGGGAGGTGCGTATGGACTTGATTAAACCTTATAAATAATTTTTATTCCTCATGTGATTCGATTTTTCAGGGTCCCTCATCATGAGTAACACTCAACCTAAACAAAGCAAAGAAAATCTGCCGTAACAAACCCGGACAGTGGAATAGGCAGAGGCCTATGGGTTTAATGTTTTAGGCCTACCAGAAAGCAAAGATGCCAGCCATATCATTTTGTCTGGGTGCGATGGTGGGTGGAGTGAAGAGACAGATGTGGGTGTGGTCTGGCAGCTGTCCGCCCAATGGGTGCACATTTCAAGAATCGACCCCCAACAACAACAGCAGCAACCTGAAGCTCTTGTCGACTTGTGACATGTCACAGGTAAAAACCAACCATTGAATTTGTACTTGGAACAATCAACCATTTATATTATGCTCAGTTTATAACAGGCTTCATGCCAGTGCATGGCATGAAATCCAGAAGACCACTGCTCTGGATCCATCTAACTGTCTAGCACAGTGCCAATGACAGCAGCACTAGCAATGAGTGACCTGATGTCACAATTGGAGGGAGGACTGATTGTGCCATGTTCTTTTCACTGGCAGGTGTACATTCTTCGTTGACTTCAATGATGGATGAGCTCCAGTCTGACAACGAGGTGGGCAGCTATTTGGTAATTATACCATGAAGAAACAGATCAGTTTATTTGGTGCACTGGGATGGTATGGGCTTGCATTCAAGTTGGCTGAAAATCTGATATTGTCATCATTTGAGAGGTGTGCTGACTAGTGTTAGAAACATATTGAGATCATTACAACTGTCATCATCTCTGGTCAAATAGCAAAGTCCAAACTTCACATTCTTGAATGACGAAGCCCATTCACACTGTCCACATTTTCTCAACTGCGCTCTTGGACCGCAACATCACTTGTGGGAACTGACCTACATGATGTGCAGACTTTAATCCAATTGAACATGCCTGAGACATCCAGGGGAGGTGTGTTTGTGGATGCCAATTCCATCCATGGTCTCTTCATCAGTTCAAATGGCAGGCCCTCGTCGAAGATTAATACATCTCATGTTGAGAGCTGGATTGTCAAATTTTTTCTTTATCAAGATGTGTGCAAGCTTATGTTGTGGTCAGTGATAGTCACACAAGTTATTAGAGCCATTTATGTTGATGTAAAGTTGTCTGTGATTGATTATTTGTATTCTGGCGTTCTTATCAATCGGCATACCCATTTCAGACAGGTATGTTGCTTTTGAATACCAACTTGGCTTTGGTTTTCACTGGCATCATGTTTAGTGACGAAATATATAGATCAGTGTAATAGTCCTTTCAACCATAAAAGGACCATGTTGGAACATACCAAAAAAATGTACAACTCTCAAGACTTATGTTGCTCAATTTTTAATTGTGAGGATATATTTTGATATATAATTATGAGAATATGTTTGAGTGAATTCTTGCAGAAATTTTTCTGTAAGGCTCACTTGGCTGTGCCTGGATGGGTTCGAAGATTGTGGAGTAGCGGCTGAAACCCAAATCCTAACCAAGTTCCTCCTGATGACTCCATTTTTGCTCTTTACTTCTTCGGATTCCTTCTTGGTTTTCCGTGTCATTATGTTTGTACCATATCCTGATGCTGTGTGTATTGTGCTTCCCCGCTGATGGATCTCTGGTAGCTTCTACCTGTCGCTGCGTTTGAGCCTGGGGAGTAACTGCTGAAATCTATCTGTCTGGGTTCTTCCCAACATCTTTTTTTGTTGTTCCTTTCACATTTCTTTCTATTTTTTTTGCAATTCTGTTTATTCATTCTAATTTTTGCTTTTTCTTCTCTTTCATCTCTTTTGCTTTCTATTCCTCTCTTTTGTCATCTATCTCTAAGGAGAAGTGAATTCTTGCAGAATTTTTTCTGTAAGGCCCACTTGGCTGCACCTGGATGGGTTTGAGGGTTGTGGAGTAGCAGCTGAAACCTGAGTCTGATCCAGCTTCAGTTGATGACTCCATTTTTGATCTTTACTTCTTCAGGACCCTTCTTGGTCTTCCGTTTCATTTTGACATGTATAGGAAGGAGAGGGAGCGACCTGTATGTATGTTTCATAAGACAAATCCCCATGTCTTTATGTTGTGTTTTATGAGCATACATGTGAGATCAGAAATGATTTAATTGGAATGCCCCAGTAATGTCGTGTGAGTCTGGATTTTCCTCATACAGGGTACCCTCGCCATTCCTTGGTTTTTTAATGATTACCATTCCCTCCCACATCTGTTAATGCCGAAAGTTCACCCCCATTCAGTGTCTCAGGACATTTAGTCAGAATTGGCCTGGGATTACCTACAAGGCATGCAAGCATACTCCATGCTGTGGGTGTGAAATTATCTGAGGCCACAGCTATAATAAACCAGATGGTATTCATAGAATACATATCCCATGCAGTCTTGAGAAGAACTTGGCGTGAGCAAACTCTTTTTAGGTCATCTCGACTGAGATGACCTAATAAAGCTGGACCAAATGTCCGTCCGTCTGTCAACAATTTTTCATTCCGATCTTCATGAAACTTAGTTTGTGGGTAGAGGTCGATGAGTGTTGCACAACAATATATCTTTTGTCCGGGTTCAAGGTCATGTGTAAATTGCCATTTTTTGGTCTTGTATCTTTTGGTCTTGTATCTTGCAAACAGCTTGGTCATGTATATAATGTTGTGGTTGACGAAATTCACAAACCACCATTCAGGTCCCTTGGGTGAGATATCTCTGTAAGTATATGTGTAGTTAGGCCCAAACCCGTTGTCTAGAGGGAATAAATGTCATTCACTCGGGCTGCGACTCTTCAGGATAGCAGTTTTTCTTTTACTATCTTTATTTTGGACCAGCCGCCATTACTACCACCACCAACCACGTCTCAACAGCCATCACAACAACAACCACCAAACACAGCGCCGCTTCACAACAACAACCACCAACCACAACGCCGCTTCACAACAACAACCACCAACCACAATGCCGCTTCACAACAACAACCACCAACCACAACGCCGCTTCACAACAGCCACGACCTTTACCGTCACAACTCGCCACCATCGCATCACCGTCATTCCCACGCCACTTGTGGGCACCGATACTGGACTCGTGTAGGGCGCGCACCGAGCAGCGTGTTCAGAAACATAACAGACTTTCCGAGAAAAAACGGATCAAAAACGACTCACGCCCACTTTTGTTCCGTCCAATCGGAGAGCGCGGGCGATTTGGCCCCGCCTCCAGGGCGTTGGAGGGCGGTCGCTATATGCAAATACATGGATCAAAAAGCATTCACGCCCACTTTTCCTCGGGCCAATGGGGAGCCAGTTAGAGAGGTGAAGGGTCGGAGGCAGAGGGTCAAGGGTGAAAGAGCGAAGCCACGGGGCTCATATAAACGGCTGCGTTCGTCAGTCAAGGCAGTTCAGTTCGCAGTTGTGCGGAGTTCAAGAGAGTCGTCGGTGGAGCTGGAAAGAAGTGGGAGAAGTCAAGAGTGAAGAGTTCGGACGAGCCAAGAGAGGAGACAGAGAGGGCGAGTAGACAGAGCTGTGGAGAGGTGACGGCGGCGAAGGCGGACGAGGGGGTGCTCGCGTCGGTGCCGGGAGCTGCAGAGGGAGAGGCCAGCAACGCGACCGAGGTCGAGGAGGAGACGCTCGCCACGGGACCCGAGACAGGGTGATATCCTCGTTCCCCCGAGCATCAGCAACCCCCTCCTGTTTCCCCCCGCGCTGAGATAGTGCGACAAAGGGGGCCCCTTTCCCACCCCCTACCAGACACTGTCCGCGAGGCCCGCGGAGTTGAGGCACCACCGCCGCTCCGCGTCTCATCATCAGACGGGTAGGCCCGACCCGGTCTCGGCCCCAGGCCCGTCTACCCCCCTCATCCTGGAGGGTGTTTCTTTTCTTTTGCTTTGGGAATATTTGTTGTCGGCGCCGTCTGTGAAGTAAAATTGTAAAAGTGTTGCCGTGTGCCCGGTAGTCGGTTAGATCTGCATTGTTGCATTTGCTTTTTGTGTAATATTGCATTGTCTTCTTCTTTTACATGTGCTTTTGGTGGAATTGTATATGTGTGCTTTCCGTTCATCGCGAAATAAATGTGCTTCATGTTGAACTGTTTTCCCGCTTCGCTTCGTCTTTTCTTTCATTGAATCTCCATCTTGCTTCACGTAAAGGGTTGGTCGTGGGCTAAAACGCCCGATAATTAATCGAACCGTCGAGGCCGACGAATAACACCGCTCGGTTATCCCGATAGTACGGAACGGGTCGCTTAAAGTGGCCCGTGTCCGAAGTCGACCTGCGGCGAGGTGCGATCGCCCGGTCTACCCTCCGTGTGGGTACTTAGGTTGGTCGAATTTGGCGAGCAACCCTATCCCACGCGGGGGCCGATTGGCACGATCGTGGTGAGACCGAAAGGTCCACCCGTGACTGGTTCCCGGCGTTAGTCCGAGAGGGTCACGACTGGATTGTCCGTCCGGTGGGCGACGTGCCACGATTCGAGTTACGTGGCCGTTCGCACGCCGGCGGACGCGAATCCGCAACACTGGTGTCAGGAGTGGGATATAAACCCATCGCCCTCCTCGCGGCACTGGTATCGGAGAACGGGAAAACGGGCTCTCCTGTCTCCAATTAAATTCACGGGAATCGGTGCAGGGGTGAGAAGAGCGACCCCCGATTCCTTCCAAATTACGAGCGATTCAAATTAACCCTTTAAGAGAAGCAAGATGACGTCTCAAGGCGAGCGGGAGCCGGGGGTATTAGAAATGGATGTAGAATGTGTAGAATCCATGGCTCAGGATGAAATCCCCGTGCAGGAAATGTTGGTTGTACAGGAAAACGAACTCGCCCAACTGAACCCAGAGCCCGAAATGGGTGCGGCAGCAGCCGCGGTGTATGACACCTCCCCTCCCCCTCTCCACCAAAACCCTTCCCCAACCCCTGCCGAAACGGCTCACCCAAGCGCACCCGACATGGCCCAGCTATTCACCATGCTGGCACAAATGAAAACTGAATTTATAAACGAAATAAAAAGCATGAACGAAAAGATCGATGCGAATACACAGCAAATGAAGGAAGAAACGAAAAAGCTGCGGGGTGAGACGCAGAACATGGGCCGATGCCTGCAGGCGGGCATGAAGGCCGTGACCAGGGAGATAAAAATGGCGACTCCACGTGTGGGAGCGAACAAGCTGGAAGGGGGTGCAACGGCTGTCGGGCCCGCGGTGGAGGCGGGTGAAAAAATAATTCGGGGGGCGTGTTGGGCGAGGGTCGTGACGGTAACCGAGAGGGACAAACTAATTGGGGTGACGGAGACGTGCACGAGGGAGATAACAAGGGAAGAGACAGAAATAATAGTAGAGACAAGGGAGGTAAAGGGTGAAGAGGTGACTGAGTTGGCAGAGACACGGGAGATGGGAACGATAGAGGGAAGACTACACGATGCAGACGGGGTAAGTGACGCACACACACACACGGAGGTAGTGGAGGACAATGGGGGTGAGCTCGCGGACTGGGTGGAGGCCCGGTGCGAGCAGCTGGATGGCCTCCTCCAGGAACGAGGGGAGGGAGTATGCCCCCTTGAGGCGAGTCACGACCAGGTGAGTTCGGTCGTGCTTTGCGAGTTCGAGGGGAGGAGTGCTGCGAACGGGTGCACGGAGAGCTTGGGGGGTATAGAGGCCCCGGAGACCCTTGTGGGGACATGAATCCCCAGTGTGGTCGTCCCTGTGTGTGTGGTGCAAGGCGTGAGTGCGTCCCCATGTGTGGAAGCGACCCCGTGTGTGAGTGGAGTGGTGGCGATTGTGCCGGTGTACGTGCTTCCCAGCACGCCGTGTGTGGATGAGGCACCGTGTGTGGAAGAGGCCGTGTGTGTGGATGAAACGGCCAGTGTGGATGAGGCACCGCGGTTGAGTGCCCCCGCGTGTCTGAGTGAGGGACGGTGTGTGGATGAAACACCGCGGTTGAGTGCCCCCACGTGTGTGAGTGAGGCACGGTGTATGAGTGAGGCACGAGTGAGTGGAAGGCCGCGAGTGAATGGAGCACCACGTGTGAGTGGTATGGTTTATGCAAGGGAGACCGTGTGTGTGAGAGAGCGGTATGTGAGGGAGATGTCGGTTGGCATGCGGGAGCACGCAGCCGCGTCTCCCGGTGTGAATGTAATGGAATGGAGTGTGAGCGTCGTAACACGCAGGTGTGCGTGGGTCCAATGGCGACGACGGTGACATGTGAGGAAAGAAAGCCGAGTAGCGGCTGTAGTTGTTTCGGGGACCGTGCCGGGTTCACCCAGCAGTGAGCACGAGGCCCGTGCTGTGCAACGCACGAGGCCCCCACGTGCTCGCTAGCGAGAGTGAAGTCCCGGTCCGGAAACGCACGCGGTGGATTTGCCGATCCTGCGGACGGACGAAGTTTAGGCAGGATTTCGGATTTGGACCGGACGGGTTCTCCACGCGATCGTGTGTGTTAAGCTCCAACGGGCAAAGCACATGTGTTCGCGTGGGGAACCCCTCGAGACGTGGGGCTTGTGTTTTTTTTAGGGGCACGGTGACACCATGGCTGCACGTGGGGTTGGAATCCGGCAGGAGGGGTATCCCGGCCGGATGGTACCGTCCAAGGAGGGACGAGGAACACGTGCAGCTGCATGACGTCACGGGCAGGTGCAAAGTGCGCGAGCTGTGAGTTGCCGCGCTGGTGATGCGCATGAAAAAAAAAAACAAAAACAGTAAGCCTCACTTTCGGGTGCACAGGATTCCTGGGCAAGGGGTGGAAGACGCCCTTGACCAGGGCACAGGATGGAAACTAGTTAGGGGGAAGGGTTAGCTTAGTTAGACCGGCTCCATGGGGCAGGGGTAAGTCCTCATGGGGCCCGTGGAATGGATTAGTTAGAGGGATGATAGCCAGATTCAGGATGGGAAATTATTTTTTTTATTTTGAGGACATGGACAGACTTGTGAATGTGTAGTGGGGACATAGTTTAGCTACGTAGTGTTAAAAGGAACGTGCTGTAGTTTAAGGGACGACGTGGGAGCACGAGTTAGTTAGGGGAGGTAGATAGAAGGATGGCAGAGTTCAGTGGTGTGTGTTGAAGAGTTGGTGAGTGAAGTGGAAGCGTGTGCTTGTTGAGTGAGTGAGGCCAGCGGGTCTGTGTGAGTGGAGCGATTGGGGAATGCATGGTGCGATGAGTGATTGGGGGGAGGAGTGACTCCCGCCCAAGGGACCCCGGGGTCAGTATAAAGTGAGTTAGCTGGGTTAGTCAAATTTACAAAATGGAGGTCGTTTTGTTGTTGGTGGGAGTGTCGGCTCGAAACCCGTTTGGAGGGGTGCAGGAGCCCTGTTGACGGGCTGGGAGCGTGGCTGCGAAAGGTGAGTATCGCTGAGTGGGTACCCCGGGCACCAGGCTAGTCGGCCGTGGTAGGCCAAGGGCCCATGGGGGGCCGGGATAGCGTAGTGGGCACGGGTGCGTCTGCTTGGTGCGGAGGCCCGGGGCGCCATTAGCCGCATGGGCAGTGTTGTGGGCATGGGTGACCCTCGGAAAGGGGCCTGGGAAGCCAGCCTGCCACGTGTGCGTTTCAGGGGAGGTGCCATGGGGGGCACTCCCCGGTGTTAGGGAGCTGGTAGGCTCGGAGGCAGTGTAGTGCCCGGGGGTGCCATAGCGGGAGATTCGGCAGAGGGTCGTGCCTGCCAAAGGGGGCCACGTGTCCCAGCCATGAGACCGTGTGAGGGCACGGAGAGAAAATTGGGGGGCGAGGCCCGAAATTGTGACGACACCAACACAGGCGACGGGAATCTGGGTTGTTAGAACCAATAGTTTAAGCGAGAGGCGCTTGTTGAAAACCCCGGGGTAGTTTAGCAGTTAAATGGATAGGGTAGAATAGGAAGTGTACCCCTCCGCACCATCCATCCCCTCGCTCTCGTTGTGGGCCGCTGGACCCACTTTGGGTTAGATCGCTAAACTCTGGGGAGGCCATTCTGAGGCTTGAGTTGGGCCTCGACACAGGACGTTAGCTCTCCCTTACTCCCCTCCGGGAAGGGAACGTAGGGGTTGGGAGTAGGCTTGGTGACAGGATAGGTTAGCCGAACAAGGACAGTAAAGGGGGTTAGGGGACGATTTATAGTGGGGAAGTAAAAATAAAAACAACAAAAAAATAAGTTGGGGCTAAATTGGGGTTTGACAAATTAAGGGAGTGGGTATGTACAGTGACAGGCAAAGGCGATAGGTTGGGAGGGAGACAGGTAGGTAGGTCCGAGCCCGCCTTCCAAGTGGCCAGCACCACCGCACTCCCTCCACCAACCTCCACTGAACGGCAAAGACTTGCCAGCTTCATCTGCTGGCTGCGTTGCTGCAAGGCAAAGGCCGGCCCACTTCATCGGCAGCTGTTGTTTTGCTGCGAGGCCTGTGCCGGCTGGATCGTCTGCAGCTGCTTTGCTTCAAGGCCTGTGCCGGCCACTTCATCTGCTGGCTGTTTTTATTCAAGGCCTGTGCCGGCCAGTTCATCTGCCGGCTGTGTTTGCCTGCAGCGGCCTTCTTCTGCGGGCTGTGTTTGCCTGCTGCCTTTGCCATGCCATGCCATGCCCACTGCCCACGTTCACCAGCCCCCGTTCAATTTTTGCTTTGCCCCCCCCCTGTTCATTTCCATGTGCGCCAGGATCCACAAGGCAACAGTTTGCAAGCTGCAAGAACTGCCCTGTTGGCAGCTACAACACGGGCCTGCAGTGGTGGCCCATGCACCGTGTTTGCGTCCATCCATTCATCCATCCATTTGTTGTGTTCATTGCGTGTGCCACTTGAGCTGGCACGGAGACTGCATTTGTGCAGCCCATGCACCGTTGTGGTTCACTGCATTCAGTTCAAACCATTCATCCATCCATTCGTTGTGTTCATTGCGTGTGCCACTTGAGCTGGCACGGAGACTACGTTTGTGCAGCCCATGCACCGTTGTGGTTCACTGCGTTCAGTTCAAAAAGGAAGGCCTTGGACTGCGTGTGAGCAGCCAGCCACGTTCCCTGTCACCTGCATTGTTTTGAGCCAGAGACTGCATGTGGGCAGCCTGGCTCCCTGCTAACTGCTTTCTTTTTGCAGAGTTCAGTGATCCTGGGCCATGGTTTAGTGTAAAATTTGTAAGTTAAGGTAAGATGTACTGTAAATATGAGTGCGCCCCCGGCATGTTTGTCTTAGCGCCGGCAATTTTATTTAAGTCGTCCGTGTGAGTGAGTTTGTTTAGGTAGTTACTCAGCCCTCAGGTTATTTATTTTGGGGACACGAATACCATGAATGTCGCACTCAGGGATCCGTAGGTAAAATGTACTCGCGGAAAACTACACATGATGGCACACGAAAATTTGACGACTCGGGACGAGTCTGTAAAAAAGGGAGGGGGTGGTGTTGTGGTTGACGAAATTCACAAACCACCATTCAGGTCCCTTAGGTGAGATATCTCTGTAAGTATATGTGTAGTTAGGCCCAAACCCGTGGTCTAGAGGGAATAAATGTCATTCACTCGGGCTGCGACTCTTCAGGATAGCCGTTTTTCTTTTACTATCTTTATTTTGGACCAGCCGCCATTACTACCACCACCAACCACGTCTCAACAGCCATCACAACAACAACCACCAACCACAACGCCGCTTCACAACAACAACCACCAACCACAACGCCGCTTCACAACAACCACCAACCACAACGCCGCTTCCAACAACAACCACCAACCACAACGCCGCTTCACAACAACAGCCACGACCTTTACCGTCACAACTCGCCACCATCGCATCACCGTCATTCCCACGCCACTTGTGGGCACCGATACTGGACTCGTGTAGGGCGCGCACCGAGCAGCGTGTTCAGAAACATAACAGACTTTCCGAGAAAAAACGGATCAAAAACCACTCACGCCCACTTTTGTTCCGTCCAATCGGAGAGCGCGGGCGATTTGGCCCCGCCTCTAGGGCGTTGGAGGGCGGTCGCTATATGCAAATACATGGATCAAAAAGCATTCACGCCCACTTTTCCTCGGGCCAATGGGGAGCCAGTTAGAGAGGTGAAGGGTCGGAGGCAGAGGGTCAAGGGTGAAAGAGCGAAGCCACGGGGCTGATATAAACGGCTGCGTTCGTCAGTCAAGGCAGTTCAGTTCGCAGTTGTGCGGAGTTCAAGAAAGTCGTCGGTGGAGCTGGAAAGAAGTGGGAGAAGTCAAGAGTGAAGAGTTGGGACGAGCCAAGAGAGGAGACGGAGAGGGCGAGTAGACGGAGCTGTGGAGAGGTGACGGCGGCGAAGGCGGACGAGGGGGTGCTCGCGTCGGTGCCGGGAGCTGCAGAGGGAGAGGCCAGCAACGCGACCGAGGTCGAGGAGGAGACGCTCGCCGCGGGACCCGAGACAGGGTGATATCCTCCTTCCCCCGAGCATCAGCAACCCCCTCCTGTTTCCCCCCGCGCTGAGATAGTGCGACAAAGGGGGCCCCTTTCCCACCCCCTACCAGACACTGTCCGCGAGGCCCGCGGAGTTGAGGCACCACCGCCGCTCCGCGTCTCATCATCAGACGGGTAGGCCCGACCCGGTCTCAGCCCCAGGCCCGTCTACCCCCCTCATCCTGGAGGGTGTTTCTTTTCTTTTGCTTTGGGAATATGTGTTGTCGGCGCCGTCTGTGAAGTAAAATTGTATAAGTGTTGCCGTGTGCCCGGTAGTCGGTTAGATCTGCATTGTTGCATTTGCTTTTTGTGTAATATTGCATTGTCTTCTTCTTTTGCATGTGCTTTTGGTGGAATTGTATATGTGTGCTTTCCGTTCATCGCGAAATAAATGTGCTTCATGTTGAACTGTTTTCCCGCTTCGCTTCGTCTTTTCTTTCATTGAATCTCCATCTTGCTTCACTTAAAGGGTTGGTCATGGGCTAAAACGCCCGATAATTAATTGAACCGTCGAGGCCGACGAATAACACCGCTCGGTTATCCCGATAGTACGGAACGGGTCACTTAAAGTGGCCCGTGTCCGAAGTCGACCTGTGGCGAGGTGCGATCGCCCGGTCTACCCTCCGTGTGGGTACTTAGGTAGGTCGAATTTGGCGAGCAACCCTATCCCACGCGGGGGCCGATTGGCACGATCGTGGTGAGACCGAAAGGTCCACCTGTGACTGGTTCCCGGCGTTAGTCCGAGAGGGTCACGACTGGATTGTCCGTCCGGTGGGCGACGTGCCGTGATTCGAGTTACGTGGCCGTTCGCACGCCGGCGGGCGCGAATCCACAACAATAATATAAAAATTGCCATTTTCAAAAACTATCTAGTCTGCCATTATACAAGATATTTGGCAACTGTTTATTGATTATGATAGTAAAAAATATTATCTTGTATCTAACCGGACAGATTTTTGAATTTCCGTCCCGTTTGGCTGCCACGTAACCTATAAGATGATCAAAAACACCTCCCGGTACAAAGAAAACTTTTTAATTCAGATCTTGATGAAATTTGGTATGTGGGTAGAGGTCGATGAGTGATACCCAACGACATATTTTTTCCCCGGATTCGACATCAGGGTCAAGGTCACGATGTCACGAAAGTTGTGAAAGTCGTCATTTTCAAAACCGATCTAGTGTGTCATTTTAGGAGATATTTGGCAACAGTTCATCGATTACGATAGTAAAAAAACATTATAGAGATGACCGTCACCCCCACACGGGGGTAATTTTTTTTTTTGAGGTTTTTTTTTTTGAAGTCATCTTTATCAAACCACATGACTGATGACATCATTTTTATCAAACCATATGTCCGAAATTAAAGGTGGAAAAAGTCTAATTTAATGCAATTTAATTCCAGGCTATAAGGCAACAAAACGTGAAAATTTGAAAAGGGTTGTAGACTTTCTTTAGACACTGTACGTATGCGCATACGTACGCTACCAATCGCTTAAGTCTGCATTTTGGTTTGGAGCGCAGGGTAAAAAGGCATGTGTGAGTCAGAGGGCAGATAATTTTGTCACAGTTGGTGAGTTCAAGTGGAAGGAGAGAGAGAGAGAGAGAGAGAGAGAGAGAGAGAGAGAGAGAGAGAGAGAGAGAGAGAGAGAGAGAGAGAGAGAGAGAGAGAGAGAGAGAGAGAGAGAGAGAGAGAGAGAGACAGAGAGAGAGAGAGAGAGAGAGAGAGAGAGAGAGAGAGAGAGGAGGTGGGAGAGGGGGTGCAAGAGGAGGTGGGAGAGGAGGTGCGAGAGAATTCTGGCATTGCGCTGTTAAGTTGGTGATCCGAGATGTGAGAAAAAAACAGCCCTCATCTGTGATCCATATTAGCTACATGATGTGGGGTGCCAGTGACCGCATACCACTGAGTTTCATCTCCTGCCATCTTTTGGTGACACAAGTCATGAGGGACGACACCTTCTCCCTTACCTCCAATATCTTCCAGCTGCATAATTTACCCTAGCTTGAAGTTTTCTTTGTTTATTCTGCATTCCCAATATTCCTAGCCCATCCCTTGTTGCCAATTAATCCATTGTGTACCATGCTCTATGCAGAGCAACGGGCCTGGCAAAGCAGTTTCTTCCCTGGAGTTGCAATCCTGTACGGGTCGCCACTCATACAGGAATTCAAAGCAACAATTTGTAACTTTGCTAAATTGCCGGCAATAGCTCGCCTACAATTCACAAGGACACCGTGGGATCCTTAACCTCAACTAACTAATGCTGACAGATGTGATGCCCAGTTTAACGTCCTTCCGATGGACGACACATGATTTGATGATTCTCCCTGCCTGTGAAACAGTGGGATGACAGTTTGTAGCTGGGCTGTGATTTAAGCACACACTAGAGATAGAGAGCTCTGAGGCGAGTGTGCGCACCACTAGGCCACCCTGTCAGCCTTCCTTCGTTGTTCAGACCCACATCTTCAGAGTGAGTTATAACGGTTTAACGATGTGATTTGCGTTATTCCATTGGGGCTCCATCACATTTTGTGCCCATGTCATATTTATTCAAAGTAATTTATCAAATATAACAGAATTATTCTTTGCAGCATTTTTACTGTTACTAACTGTTGATTTTCAACATGGGCCCATCTTCTCTTTGTCATTGTCTTACTCGAAGAAAATGGAAGCCGTTATTTTAGAACACAAAGTACCATCTTCCTGCGCACGGCTTCAGCTTGACCAATCAACATTCGCTTATCCGGGGGCATGCCCCATGTCTACAGGGTTGTTGGAGCGAGTGGCATATATGTTGCCCATTCATATGACAATATTGAGCCAATTCTGTAATCTCATTTCATGCTATTTTTAATTTTTTTAACCTAAACAACAACAATTAACTTCTAAAAGGAAATCAAGGCAGAGACATTCATGCTTAATTACTCTAAAAATGGTTTCATTAATTATGACAAATGTTTTTGGCACAATGAATGACATTAAATGTTTCCAAACCATACTTTAATCGAGGAGCTGAAAGAGAATAAAAAAGATGAAAGTCAGTCTGAGACTTAAACATGAGACTTCTGTATATTCTAACCTGGGATACTTTTTGATCCACCTCGACTTGTTGGACTATGTGCTAGCATTTGTGTGCTTTTCATTCGAAGATTGAAAATCTTCGTTTATTTTGTTCAATAGTTTTAAAGCTATGTTTGGAAGATGGAGGACTAACTTTCCAATTCTTTCAATCTAGATCATTCCTGTGGACAAGCTGGTGAAAGGAAAGTTTCAGGATAACTTTGAGTTTGTGCAGTGGTTCAAAAAGTTTTTCGACGCCAACTACGATGGGAAGGAATATGATCCGGTACTGACTCGTCAAGGTCAGGATGCTTTGCCTCCTCCCAGTCCTGGAGATCAAACATTCGGCAGATCCAAGAAAAACATAGCAGGTACATTTAGCAAGCGGATCTTGGTTATGGTGCCATCTTATATGCTTTACTTTCCTTGTTTTGTTATTTTTGCAATTAATAAGGCTCATGAAGTCGTTTGTTATCTAAGATACAAAATGAATATTTGAGCAAATTAACATAACAGATGAGATTCAAACTTGAGATACGGATATAATCAGAGCACTCGTATTCGCATTTGGTGGTCTTTCCAAAATGAGGACTGGAAGTTTCAAACGACTTGGTGGTCAATATCATCATAGTAAATAAGCCCGTAAGTAAATTCCACAGTCTGCTTAAATGATCAAAACAATTCTTTGTTTCATAGTGAGATATAAAATTGAGCAATCATTAATGAAGTTTGGAATATTGATGTTGCATTATGTTTTCAGAACCAGACCTGATGGTGCAGAGCAAGTACACTTAAGCATTGGGCTGTCTCATCGAGGTTTGATTCTGGGCCCAATTACAAGCAACTATCTCATTCAAGCGTTTCTTCAGCAGGGCATTGAATCACAAAATGCACAGACCCTCTGATGGAGTTTAAATTGAGTACCTGTCTGCTGCATTACATGGTGGAGGTTAAAGATCATTCTGTTTCTTCTTGAGTAGGCAAGCTATCACTGGCATTCTGGCCAAGTTCCGAAAATTCCTACCCCAACCTACATCAGGGAACGTTGCATCAGTGACACAGAAGCGATCCCTATTAATGATGCTCCAAGCCACTACATGCTGTAAATGAGAGAATAAGACTTCAGGACTTGTGTCACAAGCAAGATAAAACCAATAATGAATCATTATTTATAAGTTTAGGACAATACACTTAAAGAATGCATGGTGAATAACAAGCTCCATTATAAGAGCGAGTTCCTCCTGTCCTGCTTTGGATATTGGGCAGCCTCATTTTAATCAATGGGTTAAAAAGTCATTAAAACTTCCTTTTTCTTTCGTTTTTTTTTCATCAGCCTAAATAAACCTTCTTGGAAGGGTATGTTGAAGTGAAAGATGCTGGAAAACAGCAACAGTAAGTTTGTTCATTATCTTGTAATTGTTGGATTATTTTTTACATTGTCTTAGGCTCGTAGAGAAGGTGCATCAGAAATCGCACATATGCATGAGAAAACTGGAATTGGATTGACTTCACACACACACACACACACACACACACACACACACACACACACACACACACACACACACACACACACACACACACACACACACACACACACACACACACACACACACACACAGTAACATTCAGACACAAGTGACTAACTTCCCAGGGCACTATGGGAACCAGTGATGCCATCTTTGTGACAATGCTTTTATCTCAACTGTTCGCAGGGCAGTTGTTTTTTTAATACAACTTAGTCGAGCTCAAATTCAGCAAGAACAGGGCTAATGAAACAGGAAGTGAAGACCAAGGATGAAACAGCAATGGAATAAAAAATAAAGGAAATGTAGTTTGAAATAGAGCGAGTGGAGTGGGGGTGTAGAGGATGTGATGAAACACAATAATCTGCAATGGAGGGTTAAAAAATCTGTCATGGAATGCCAACTTACAGGGTTAATCTGTGTGCTCTCATCCTATGTTGAGCATCAAGTGATACCATTTTCAGGTATTTTTGTTGAAGCTGCACATACCATTTTTGGGTCTTTTATATGACTCAGCAGGGGTCAGAATTGAATCGCTGACTTCGCAGATTCAGAGTGGATACTCTTGCAATTGTATCACTGAGTCTGATGAGAATGTTTTTTTTGGATATTGTCTTGTTATCCGACTTGTTTACCCACCTTACAGGTGAGTATAGAATGGGAATTTAAAGTGGAGTACATTATTTTGTGAAGCAAAATAACTGACTAAATTGAAAACAACTGTAATTTTGTGGTCTTTAGTGTTTTGCCATGTGCATGCGGCAAGACTGCATTTACAGCTATAACTATATTCTTATAGTATGTTATTTATGAACGTTCTCACATTCTAATAGCAAGTACTTTGTAGATGTATTTATGCATTAATATTATGTATTTTAGGCAGGTGTTCTAATAGTATGTGCTTTTAGATGTACTTGCCTTTAAGAGTACATCCTTCATTGATGTACTCGCAGTTTATTAGTACATACTGTTACGTCTGAGGGGAGGGGTATGCATTCAAAGGATAATTAGGATGTTTAATTACGTATGCCATGCTGTTCGAGTTGTACCAAGATCTCGATGTAATAAGTATAAATTCAGTGGTGATAAGTTGTCTATTAAATGTCCATTTCTTTAAGGGGGAAATGATAATTGTCACGTAATTAGATAGGGAGACGGGTTGGGGTAAGTGTGTACACATATCCCCTTTTAGTATTCCCTGTAGGCTTGCCGTGACATAACAGGACAGTTCTGCGGATGGCTCCGCCCCTTGATCATGATTGGCAGAAGGCGATGGCGGAGGGCCAATTAAAGGGCTCGACTGGAAGTGACGAGGACTCGAGTATAAAATGGTTCTGTTTTGGAAAAGAAGAGAAGGAAGAGTCATAAAAAGAAAGCGTCTGGTCGAGGCTGTTTGTCTGTGAGCGCGCTCTCTCATTGTGCTGGTTCGTTCCTGGATTCATCGTGTCTCGTGGCCTTGCTGTGCCTCGTGCCTCACCTCAGTTGGCTCTAGAGTTCTGCTAGAGTACGGGACCGAATGGTGGGCGGACCTGCCTCCCTCTCCTGCTCGCATCTTGCCCCTAGAACTGGCTCCCTGGCGGCTGTGAGCGGAATTGGGCCTACACCAGGAGGTCGACACCACCAGGAACCGCACCACGGTGGCTGGTTGGAGCTCACAGGCCGGAAACCGCCGCTCTGCGCGGAAGGGCTGATGGAACCTCGGCACCACCGTGTCTCCTGCCCCTGACGAGCGTAACGCCAGCTCATCTGGCACCAATTCAGTGACTGTTACGTCGACACCACGGGCAAGCCTGACCACGAGCTACTGTGTGTGTGTGTGTGTGTGTGTGTGTGTACGTACCTGGTGCCTTAGGGCGTTTGAGATTTGTATATCCATTGGAATTGTTTGTGTTTTCCCCATGCCCGAACCCACACCACCGCCCGGCGAATCGCCCTGGATCCCTCCTCTTGCCGAGTCTTATTATCATTCTGGTTAGAGAAATAAACATTATTAACTCAGTGAAAAGTGACTTGTGCCACCTTCCTCGTCCCGTTTGCTGGAGAGCGATTAAAACCGCCATCTTTGGGTTATAAAAAAATAAACCGCCTCCATCGTTTCGGCTCATTCTACATTGGCGGGACTGTTCAAGTCCCGTGGACGTCACATTGATGTCAGGGTGTTGGATGTTCGAACCCCTCTAAATTATATTTGGCATCGGGAGAGTATACCAGTACTAAAATCTCGCCACAAATTGGAATATAAAATGACTACAGAAAAGCGCACGAGCGCGGGAAAATTTTGGCGGGAGTTTTCAAATTAAATTTAATTGGTGACAAACGGGACTTCTGCACCATGGCGGATGTGCAGATGTTTGAGGAGGAAGGCCACGTGTCGGGGGAAGAAGGGAGAGACGGGGGTAGGATTGGAACCTCCCCCATTCCGAGCGTGGACCGTGCTTCATCGCCCGTAATGGAGCCAGCAGCGCCGGAAACCGGCTTGATGTCGATCTGGACAATGTTGGAACATTTAATGAGTGCACAGGGGGCAGCACAGGGGGCAAAAATGACGGCACAGGGGGCAGAAATGACAGATCAATTGGGGTTAATGTGGGAACAGTTGGGTGCACGGATTGATTTAATGAGGGATGAATTTGGGGAAAAGATGGAGAAAATGAAAACTGAGATGCAGGAGTGTGTGGATGTTAAATTGGGGGAAATACAAAGTAAATTCGAGGATAGATTGGAGGAAGCAAAGGTAGAAATTGCATTGGAGGGGGAAAATAAACGGAAAACATTGGTAGATAAAATTGATGCAACGAACATTCGGGTTGATAAAGTGGATGAAGGCCTGGAACATCATTGTGCCTGTGTGGATGCTCGTATGCAGCTGCAAGTGGAAGAGTGGGGAAAGCTGAGGAAGCAAGGGATGAATTTGGCGGAGGAGGTAAAAGGATTGGAGGCTCGTTTGGACAAACAAGATAAAATTATGAGCCCAGAGGGAGACTTGGATAAAGGCCTGGTAGAGCCGTGTTTTGTAAGTAGAGTGTCCGGGTTGGTTGAGGAGCAGCTACAAACTCGCGACGGAGCCTTGGAGGAGGTTGTGCGGGCCAGAAGATCCTGCAGGAAGAGGCGAATCGGTCCATTCAACGTTTGGAACAGGAGGCAAAATTGACCCATGAGACCCTCACCACAAAACATTTTGGCCACAGGGGGCTCCGAAATTGGATACGCAGCCACAAGGGTGTTTGATCCCTGGGCTGGATTCGGACAAGGGAGAAACTAGGAAGCGGGCCACCGGGAAAGTGATCCCCCTGGTAAATTTTGACGGGTCAGGGAGTCTTGAAGCTTTTCTGACGCAATTTGAGTGTATTTCCCGACTAAACGGGTAGAATGAGTGTGAACGCACAGGGAATTTGGTGGCAACTTTGCGGGGACCAGCCGCAGATGTGTTAAATGTGATCGCGGAGGGATGTTGACCAGCTCCCACATTTGCGAGACGTTGAGTCGTCGGTTTGGGTTCGCAGCAAACTGTGATCTGGTGCTGGCCCAGCTCCCGCACCGCCGATTAAAGTCGGGCGAGACAGTGCAGGAGCTGGCGCAGGACATTTACCAATCAGTTAGGATCGCGTATTGGGACCTAACAGTGGAGGCATGGGACAGACTGGCACTAGAGAAATTTTTAGCTGCTCTTCTGGACCCTGACGTCCGAGCGCTAGTGGAGCTCCAGGATCCACCCACCGTTCACCGAGCGGCCGAGTGCTCGGCCAGGCTGGCCTCGTGGAGGCGGCCGGGTCGGGTGCCAGAGAGGCCATCAGTGATGGTCCGACAGGCGGAGATTCTGGATCAGGGAGGGGGGCTGGGAGAAATTGGCATTACCCAAATGTTTCAGGAAATTTGCCAGAAACTGTCAAGTTTGATGAGGGGTAATTCAGCAGTAGGTGCGCCACAGCGGCGGGGTCCAGCCCAGCCAATAGAGCAATTAGATTATGGCCGAGGGGGTCCGGAACCGGAAGAAACATTACACCGATACCCACGGGGGCCTTTTATGGGGAGTTGTTTCTGGTGCGGGCGAAGAGGACACGTGCAATGATATTGCCGGTACCCGGCGATGAAGGGACCCTCCAATAGACTTTCAGACTCTGAGAGGATGGATCCTCCTGCTGAACCGTCAGGTCTATCCGAGGTGCCCTTGCATAGGTCGAGTCCGGAGATCACTGTCGGGGGTCGGGGAGACTAGATCGGGCTGAGCATATAGGGCCATGCTCAGCTGGTGAGATTGTGGCGAAGTGCCCTCCTTTGGTGAAAATAGTGAATTGTGGGAAAATTGGCATGGGTTTGTGAGTTCTGCTGGGTTTTAGAGTGACAATAGGGACAGTGGGTAATTGGTAACAAAGCGGGCACGAGTGGCTGTCCAATGGCTGGTGCGTGGATCCAGTGAGGAGAAGTGCTATGTGAGTTGTTTCAAGTTAAGAAGTGAAATGTATGGTGCACACATTGATTTTTTATTGGACATGGTGTGGTAACAGGGAAGGTCATGGTCGGTGAAGTGTTAGAAATGCAGGTGTCACATGTAAGGCCGATGGGGTGTGGGGGAGTCATGTGGGTTTTGTGGGTTGGGATGATGTGCTTGTCCGTAGGGATTGCTGAGGCTCACGGTGAGCGGGAATTGCGACCCCCTTCAAGGAGATTCACCCCTGGTGGCTGATGGTGACAGTGTCTGGAGGCAACTGGGAGAGGGTCTGGTTGGGCGACCAAGGCGGGTAGGACCTTGGCGACCCAGGAAGGACAGAGGAGCCAGTGAGACCCCTTACAGTGTGTTGTACGGGGTTAGAGCTGCTGGCTACCAGGGGGTGGGAATCAAAGGGAGCGGGGCGGAGAAACGTCCGGGTTGGACGAAAGCTTACCTGTGGGCATGGCTGCACCTGAGATGCCCCCATCATCTTGTGGTAACCCACCCCACGGCCATGACGGGATTCAGCCTGCAATCATTAATATGGGGACCATGACCTAGAAAAGTGATGATGACCATGGTGTGAGTGTTGTGAAGATGTGTGTGAGTCCCACATGATCCCGCACAACTTGACATGTGAAGCAAGGGCATGATGTCCGCATAATTTTGGGGTGAAGCAAATTTGAAAATTGGCTCCCCAGGTAACACTGGGTCTATGAGCATCCATTGGGGGACGCGGTCGCGTGTAAATATCCCGTGAATAGTGTCGTTAAGGCTTAGAGTAGGGATGTAAAGTATGAGTGTTGTGTTTTTGTGGAACCTTTTGTTTCTCCTCCACAGATCACTGGAAGAGTGTTGGACAGGAGCGATGATCCAGAGGATGGAGTGCAACTTCGCTCAGTGCTCTCATGTGATGAAATAAAATAAATTAAAAAAAGATGAATGATTGTTTCGGCGAGGATAAGGCCATAAGGGGGTAGTACATTAAGCAGGATAGGTAAGTTAACTGCGGCTCGCTGCTCATTGCCCCTCCTACTTTATTTCGTTAGGTTAAATAGGTGTGAGTCAGTAAGTGTTAAGGCTGGTACGGTAGCACCTGTGATATACCTTGCAGGAGCTGCGGTACCAGAGGAGAGGGCAGTGTTACGTCTGAGGGGAGGGGTATGCATACAAAGGGGAATTAGGATGTTTAATTAGGTATGCCATGCTGTTCGAGTTGTACCAGTATCTCGATGTAATAAGTAGAAATTCAGTGGTGATAAGTTGTCTAGTAAATGTCCATTTCTTTAAGGGGGAAATGATAATTGTCACGTAATTAGATAGGGAGACGGGTTAGGGTAAGTGTGCACGCGTATCCCCTTTAAGTATTCCCTGTTGGCTTGCCATGACATAACAGGACAGTGCTGCGGATGGCTCCGCCCCTTGATCATGATTGGCGGAAGGCCACGGCAGAGGGCCAATAAAAGGGCTCGATTGGAAGTGACGAGGACTCGAGTATAAAAATGTTCTGTTCGGGAAAGAAGAGGAGGAAGAGTCATAAAAAGAAAGCGTCTGGTCGAGGCTGTTTATCTTTGAGCGCGCTCTCTCGTTGCACTGGTTCATTCCTGGATTCATCATGTCTCGTGGCCTTGCTGTGCCTCGTGCCTCTCCTCGGTTGGCTCTGGAGTTCTGCTAGAGTACGGGACCAAACGGCAGGCGGACCTGCCTCCCTCTCCTCCTCGCATCTTGGCGCTAGAACTGGCTCCCTGGCGGCTGTGAGCAGACTTGGGCCTACACCAGGAGGTCGACACCACCAATAACCGCACCATGGTGGCTGGTTGGAGCTCACAGGCCGGAAACCGCAGCTCTGCACGGAAGGGCTTGCGGAACCTCGGCACCACCGTGTCTCCTGCCCCTGACGAGTGCAACGCCAGCTCGTCCGGCACCTATCCAGTGACTGTTACGTCGACACCATGGGCAAGCCTGACCACGAGCTACGTTTTGTGTGTGCGTGTGTGTGTGTACCTGGCGCCTTAGAGGGTTTGAGATTTGTATATCCATTGGAATTGTTTGTGTTTCCCCCACGCCCAAACCCACACCACCTCCCGTTGAATCGCCCCGGATCCCTCCTCTTGCAGAGTCTTATTATCGTTCTGGTTAGAGAAATAAACATTATTAACTCAGTGAAAAGCGACTCGTGCCACCTTCCTCGTCCCATTTGCTGTAGAGCGGTTAAAACCGCCATCTTTGGGTTGTAAAAAAATAAACCGCCTCCATCGTTTCAGCTCATTCTACGTTGGCGGGACTGTTCAAGTCCCGTGGATGTCACAATACTTTATGATCATATTCCTGTTCTAATATTGTGTACTTTATAGGATGTATGTTCTTAATAGTATGTACTTTATCGACACACCTTGTAATAGAACATACATTAAGGATATACTCATGTTCTATTAGTATGTCAGAGTTTGCACAGTCCTTAAAACTCCTTGCAATTCCTGGAAAAATCAAAAAGCATTTTCCATAGTGAAAAGTCATAAAAATAACTTGTGCAAGTCCTTGAAACTCCTGAAAAGTCGAGAAAATTTCAAAAATTAAAATAATCTGACAGGCCCCCAGTCTGAATTGTTCATTCCACCAGCCTCAGAACCAGCCTCTTCAAAAGAACATTACCAATTATAACCTCCTTTGGGGATTACCCATTAAAGCCATGTCAAAATGGTTTATCGCGTGCAAAATCTGCTAAGATGGGTGATCACATGAAATGTGCTTTTATGGAGACAAACACCGCTCGGACATGTCCGGAGACAAACAAACACTATCTGGAGACAAACTACATCCAGAGAGATGAGAGGGAGAGAAAAAGAGACAGACATACAGATGAGTGTGGGGAGGGGAGTTTGCAGAAATAAAATGTTATGCTTTATGAATATCTCTCTCTCTCTCTCTCTCTCTCTCTCTCTCTCTCTCTCTCTCTCTCTCTCTCTCTCTCTCTCTCTCTCTCTCTCTCTCTCTCTGTCTCTCTCTCTCTCTCTGTCTCTGTCTCTGTCTCTGTCTCTGTCTCTGTCTCTGTCTCTGTCTCTGTCTCTGTCTCTGTCTCTGTCTCTGTCTCTGTCTCTGTCTCTGTCTCTGTCTCTGTCTCTGTCTCTGTCTCTCTGTCTCTCTGTCTCTCTGTCTCTCTGTCTCTCTGTCTCTCTGTCTCTCTGTCTCTCTGTCTCTCTGTCTTTCTCCGATATCAGCAATTCTTCAGGAATCAGCAGATTGGAGTCAGTGTGATTACCAACTAAAGTATGTACTGTATGCAACCCAAAAACGTTGAGTAACTTTCATCCTTGTTTCAAAAAACAAATGATAAAAACAACATTGCATTATAGAGTTTTGGGGAGATGTCGATAAACATTAATCTTTATAAACCGCTGCCAATCATCATGTCATGGGTGGAAGATAAATTGGCTCTGTAATTTAGAAAGCATGTCAATAAAGCAAAAAGGCTCAGAAATTGGATGTTATCAAATAAATTTTGCTTTGAAACTCACAAAGAGAAACCATACAACCTTTGTCAGTGATGTACCTCGACCTTGAAGCAACTGTTGACTGAACATCCAAATTGGGGCACAAACTGTACTGCTTTAGATTGTAGGACACTTGGCAAGTGGCTCAAGCACTCAAGCAAGCACTCCAATTTAATGGTTGACAAGGAACAGCTGGCCAGGCTGTGGCTGCATACTGTATAGGATCCCTTTAACTTTATAGCCACCTTCAACATGCCTGCAGCAGTTAAATAAATTAAATGAATTCGTTCAAATAATGACTTTATCCACAAATGACTTGTTGTCTCCAGGGTTGTTTTACATTAAACATCGCAATGTATAATCACCCGTGAAATGAACATTACAGATAATTATCTGTCACGTTGCCTGCTCATCTGTGCATGCGCTACTTGGTACATCGGTTCACGGTCTGCGCAAACCATCTTATAACTTTATTTTAAATCATCTGTTTTTCACCAGATTTGCTTTGATTCCTTGTGGAGCACTTCGTGAAACCTCCGAAAATATAGACACAGATCTGGCAGACGCCATGGATAAGCAGTCCCTCTGGGGGACAGGGTGCGATGTCAACTAGTGAATGTACTAAATTGTATAGCTCAATGAAGCTGGTGAATTTTGGTACATTCCTAAATATTTTGTTCACTCAATATAACTCTCAAAACAGTAGAAAAAGATCAGTTTAATACTTAGGAAATTTCACATTTTCTTGTGTATATATGGAGAAGGAGGGACCATATTCTTACTTGCTTAAAGTTAATAGGTATATAGGCTTGGTTATGAGACTCGTTATCGATCTATAATTCCAGCAATCTGTGTGTCTGTCTGCGACCGCTGTTTCTCGACAACCTCTGGTCCGATCTAATTGAAACTTGCCAGGTATATTTCTGGGGCCCTGTGGATGTGCCTTTTCAAGGTTTGATATTAATCGCACAAGTGCTTCCCAAGTATGGCCATTTAGTTACCAAACCATTGACAGGACACGGTGCTATGACGTCACGATTAACGTCACAATTCTTTTCTTTTTTATCATTCTTTTTCTTTTTTTTGCACGTACGTGCACGCACATACAGGCATGCCCGGAGGTACGTCATCCATCAGATCCTCAAAAAACTGTTGGTTGCAAAATGTGTGATGGGTGTATGGGCATGCACTACAAAATCTGTGATGGGTGTACGGGATTACGCATGTACGGGCATGCACTAGTTTCTTTAAATTATAATCAAACTTCATTCCAGATTTTGACATTATTTAGTCTGGACGATATCCGATCCTCAAAGCCGAAATAATATTTCGATGATATACTTTAATTAGTCCGTCAGAGTAGATCGTGGAAAACTGCATCATATAATGGATGAAATTGCTCCAAGCTCCTACTATCAAAACTAGGACTTTCAAAAGTGATGTATACAGCGATTTGGAGCTATGATGAACAGGAATTTGATAATATGAGTGAGGAAAGTGTGAAGAAAACTTAATTGTGAAGAAATTGTTGTGGCCTGTTCCAAGTCAAGGCATGGTTGAGTCGGCCAAAAAACGTGGCGGCTTCAGACCCCAGCGAGCTTACCTCAGATACGCCTTGAGACCCCAGAGAGAATGATGATCGAGGATGTGCCTGATGAAGGATATAATTAAATGAGACCATTAACTATCTTCAAAAGGGGTGTTTTAATAAACCCAAACTCCCAATTTTCACTCATGCACTTGCTTGGAGTAATTTTAGTATGCATGCAACGTTTCAGTCTACTATGTTTTGGAGTTGTGGAGGAGACGCACTGACACACAGTGACAGAGATGGATTTATTGGTATAGATTAGCAAATACAACCTGTTACTTCACTGATGTGGATAATTATGGTAGAGAGAGAGAGAGAGAGAGAGAGAGAGAGAGAGAGAGAGAGAGAGAGAGAGAGAGAGAGAGAGAGAGAGAGAGAGAGAGAGAGAGAGAAGAGAGAGGAGAGAGAGAGAGAGAGAGGAGAGAGAGAGGAGAGAGAGAGGAGAGAGAGAGGAGAGAGAGAGGAGAGAGAGAGGAGAGAGAGAGGAGAGAGAGAGGAGAGAGAGAGAGAGAGAGAGAGAGGAGAGAGAGAGGAGAGAGAGAGAGAGAGAGAGGGGAGAGAGAGAGGAGAGAGAGAGGAGAGAGAGAGGAGAGAGAGGAGGGAGAGAGGAGGGAGAGAGGAGGGAGAGAGCAGGGAGAGAGGAGGGAGAGAGGAGAGAGCAGAGAGAGAGAGAGGAGAGAGAGAGGAGAGAGAGAGGAGAGAGAGAGAGGAGAGAGAGAGGAGAGAGAGAGAGGAGAGAGAGAGGAGAGAGAGAGGCGAGAGAGAGGAGAGAGAGAGGAGAGAGAGAGGAGCGAGAGAGGAGGGAGAGAGGAGGGAGAGAGGAGGGAGAGAGGAGGGAGAGAGGAGGGAGAGAGGAAGGACACCTCAATAAACATTGCCATACACTGCAGGAGGTGTGTGTGTGTGTGTGTGTGTGTGTGTGTGTGTGTGTGTGTGTGTGTGTGTGTGTGTGTGTGTGTGTGTGTGTGTGTGTGTGTGTGTGAGATAGCGATGGAGATAGAGATAGATATTTCTTTCATTTTTATTGAAGCAAAGGAACCATTCCCACAAGTGCAGGCTGGTAAAAACTGTGTACCGATCACAAAATCATTTCCTCAAATGTAGACAGGCATAAAAAAAGATTTGTACAGGCCATCAAATCCACAAATGCAGATGGGTAAAAGGATGTGTATGTGTATATTGTACAGGTCATTAAATCATTTAAACGAATATAAAATTGACACTTACATAATCATAAAATACACATTTTTTGAAAGTGTTCACATTCCCCAATAAGACAGCAATACGGAAATTATAAGTTTATCTTAAGGACTCTGACAGTTAAACTGCACAAGGAGCACCGTACACACCATCGTTTTTGGAAATGCCCACAGTTATCACAAGTGAATTAAAGCTACACCTACGTGAAACTAAGGACCTAAAAGACTGCTGCGTCATCCACTGGAAGCAGACTGTTCCAAACTTTCCTCTTCCTGGATATATATATATGTGTGTGTGTGTGTGTGTGTGTGTGTGTGTGTGTGTGTGTGTGTGTGTGTGTGTGTGTGTGTGTGTGTGTGTGTGTTACACGTACAGGATGGACGTGTAATTTCAATAAACTGACTGACGGCAGTCCATCAAGACCAGGTAATTTTCCTTTTTCCAAGGCTTTTAAGGGCAATGGAGAGTTCCTCAGGTGTAAGTGGGTTTTGCAGGCTTGACCTTTGCTCTCTGGTTAGGGTACAAATACCATCAAACAAATATGAGACGTCATTAACGTCAACCTCCATTTAATAGTCTGAAGATATCAGGACTATTAAAAATAGTCTTAAGGTGTGGGGGTGGGTGGACAGGGAAGGAAAAATGGCTTTCAGACATTGTAAGCACAGGATTTTGCGGTTGTTGCTGAAAAAAGAAAGATAGCGGCTGAAATTTAATGGTTCTGAGTTGGTAGAAATTGATAACTGAAGATTAGGGAAAGGCTCGGCTCAGAGGAGAGTACAGGACAATTCCACTGAGTTTGGAAAGTGCAGTACTTATGAAGCACTGCTTTTACTTACCTGTCTATCTTGTGGCAGGACTTGATGCCGTTCGCTGAAGCGAGAGCAGCAAAACTTAGCCATGTTTCATTGACGTTACTTTTAAGGTGGCATACCTCAGTTATTGCAGCATTGATAATTTTTTTTAGTGAAGGTCCTATTATTGTCAATGCCTTCAAAGAGCATGTTGCGAAACAATGGCTCACTTAAGGACATAGACTGCTCATACATTGTGAGGTCCTCAGACCAGGTAAAGGCCTGACAGACGTTTAGTATAATTTAATAAAAGGAAGGCAGCAAAGATGAATCAACCATCTGATTCGGTCCTTTTGGAATCGTTCCTTCGTGTAGCCGAAGTTCTCTACTTGACATAGGATGCAATTGGCAAGGTCTCTCCAAGGCAACAAAGGCTCATGCAGGAACTGCCAAATTATCCGAAGACAGAAGGCCATGATTCAGCACTTTATGTTGATTAGTCCTTGGCCACCCTCAGACAACGGTAGGTTCAAACTTTGTGTTCACACCCAGTGTTTTCCAGACCAGAAAAACTGGGTATCACACTTCTGTGTTTCATCAACAAACAAAGTGGATGGTCACAGAGCCAAGACCTTGTGCCATAGAATTGAAGTAACCAGGGTATTTATTACTAATGCCCTGCCATGGCAGAACAGTTGGCAAAGTCGGCCTTTTTATTTCAACAAAATCAGTTCAGTAGGTTCATGCAAGCCTTCCCAGTTGTGCTTCAGAAATCAACAGGACCAATAGTGTAGTAGATAGTAGAAAAATCGTGCAAATTATGATACAAGCATCAAATTTGGCATTTCTGTTCTGCAGGGCTTTCTGATCAAATCTGCCCAATTGGCCATTTGAAAATCCAAATTTTTCAAAATTTCGATTTTCAAATGGCCAATCAGGCAGATTTGATTAGAATCCCCTGGAGAACAAATGTGCCAAATTTGATGCTTGTATCATCATTTGCACGATTCCTCTCAAAAATTGCTGTTATCTGCCCCACTACAAGGAAAATCCCCAGAAATTTTATACCATCTCTCCTCCAGGTGATATTAGCAAAGAGAGGTGGGAGTGTGGGGGCAGTGGGGAGAGGACGTGGGGGGGTTCGTGAGTGTTCGGCACAGTGCCTCTGCTTTCCCCCAAGTTAATCTTTGCAGATCAGGCTTTGCAAAAAAGGTTTACAACATGCATAATTGTAGTAATGTCATGAGTCATTGATGGAAATACATATATCATTAGCATAAGCATTGGTCATAATAGGATCGTTTAACCCTCGGAGAGTAAAGCCAGACAGACTTCCAGAAAGTGTTTAAGAGATAGGGTATATAAAGCAACTGAAAGTGGACAACCCTGCCTTACCCCTCTTTCAACACAAAAGGGGGGGGGGCACAAGTTCATTGTTAATGTTGAGGAGGGCAGACATGTTCGAATAACATAGCTGTTTACATGATAAAACCAAGGATCCAAAGCCAAACCGTTGCAGTACTTCAAATAAATATCTATGCAAAACATCATCAAATGCCTTTTCTTGATCCAGGAAAACAAGACCAATGTGTTAATGATAAATGTTGCAAACATCAAACACATCACAAATGACAGAAATGGCGTTGGGAATGTTATGTCCAGGAACACAAAAAGTTTGGTCCATGTTTACAATGCCCTTTAGGAGAGGTGAAAGGTGCAATGCAATGGCTTTGGAAAAAAAATCTTGTAGTCGGTGCAAAGTAACAATACCGGTCTCCAGTGAGAGATAGGCAAGGGGTCAGCTTTCTTTGGGAGCAAGGTAAATACTGCTCTTCTGCAGATCAACAGGAGGCCATTTCTTTTCAGGATCTCTTGGAGGACTGAAAGCAGTTCATGCCCAATTAAGTCCCAAAACAGTTCAAACAACTCTGACGGCAATCCATCAAGACCAGGTAATTTCCCTTTTTCCAAGGTTTTTGAGGGCAATGGAGAGTTCCTCATGTGTAAGTGGTTTTTCCAGGCTTGACCTTTGCTCTCGGGTTAGGGTACAAATACCGTCAAACAAATATGAGATGTCATTAATGTCAACCTCCATTGCTTTGTAAAGGTTGGAGAAATCAGAGTTTGGCTTACATTTTGATTTATTTGGGGCTGAGTTATGACAGAGTTGAGTTATCAGGACGTTTCAAGGTGGTAATTTGGGGGTGAGGAACCTTTGATTCAAAATCAAAAAATAACCGAGTTGGTGTATCCAGGAAGTTAAAAAGCTGAAACTGTAGTCCTGTTAGGGCTCCTCAAGTTTGGTTTTCAATTGTATTATTAAGAAAAGCCTTTTTTTGTCTCAGCTTTTGTCTCAGCTGAGACTTGAAAAGTCTCAGCTTTTGTTGAGGGGAAGAATGAGTCTTTAAGTTTGTTTGGATAAGTAAATTATATTTTTCCAAACTTGCCTTTGCTTCACGTTCCTCCTCTGTAGTTAAGACGCAAAACTGTTGGCAAAAAAATAAAATCCGGATTTGGGCCTTTACGTAATCCCACCATAATCGCATGTCTGTAAAGCGGTGCTTAGAGTTTAACAAATTAGACCATACATTTTTTTAAACATCCCTAAAAGAGAGGTTGTCCAAAATGTCGACATTACATACCCAAAACGAGTGGTGATTATGGAACAGATTTGTGTGGTAGCTCACAGTAATCAGGTAGTGGTCTGCGAAGCCAGAAGGATAAATTTCTGTAATTGGGGAGAGGTTTAAGAAGGGTGAATTCATGTGGAACCGATCGAGCCTAGCTAAGGGTACCCGGTTATTGGCAGCCATACACCAAGTGAATTGATGTATCTTGGGGTTCTCTAGCGCCAAAGATCATGGAGGCCAAAGTTCCTTGCTATCTCAGCTAGTAATTTAGCTGGTCCGGGATGGGGTTCTGCACTATTACGGTCAAGATCGAGTTGCAGGGTACAGTTGAAGTTCACCCCCCATGATATGGCACCTTTGTAAGTCGATTTTCCTAATGTAAGGTTCTAATCTGGTGAACAACACATGTCGATCTGTGCTGTTTTAAGGGGCATAAACATTTCGTGGAGTAAAATTCATCTTGTTAACAGAAAATTCCAGGGAAGGAAAATGCCATGGAATTATATTTTGGAAAGATAATTGTGATGGACGAAAATGGGGGTTCAGCAGCAATGCGACTCCTGCAGTACAGGAATTAGAATCGCCAACAAACTGTTCTTTTCATCATATGGCTGCATTCCACATGAGCAGTTGGAGTAGTATGGGTTTCTTCCAAAAACACGACATCTAGTTTTCTTTTGTATTACAAGGTTTACCACCTGAAGTTTATGTCGCTGGCTTGCACCACCATTGATGTTTAGGCTACCCAAAATCATTATTTCAATTCTCCTTTTGCTTTAACAATTTACTTTTTTTAACTGAATACGCTGAGGTTCCATGAAAGTGGTAATCACTGGGCCGATGGATAATGTTCCTTTCCGTATTAATAAAGCTGTGTAAATCGGAAAAATAGTCTTTAATGTCAATGTGTCTTTGTCTAAAGGTCTGGTTGAGAAATTTAAGAATTTGAAATGGTGACATCAAATTAAATAGTTGTGGGGAACTCTTCAATGTCATCGGATTCCTCCTCAAACATGTCAGAAGTGCTGTCGAGAAAACTTCCGATCGCTGGTTCCTGGGACACCGGAGTAGTATGTGGTGTGTTTGCGTCAGCCTACACTGTTTCTTTTGGAGCAGGCTGAGGGAGAGGTTTTAATAGAACCTTGGGTAATGCAGGGGGTAGGTGAGATTCTGTGATTATGTTGGGCAATTTTAGATTCTTCCTCAAGACGAACATTGTGCTCAGGCATGCTTTCTAAGGCAGCTGGCACAGAAATGATTGGGGTTGAAAGATCGTCAATAGGTCATTTGGGACGATGTGGGATCGAATTTTGATTCACTTTTGCCCCAGTCGAGTCTTGACCCAACTTGTCTTCATTCGCACATGGATTTAAGGCAGTTTGTATTTTAACCCTTTCTGGAGATATTGCATACAAATCCTCCATCATAATCTGAGGGTCTGTGTCAGCTACAGGCAGATAATGTACATTCTCATCTACCAGTAGCTCATATTGATTACTCATCAATATCTGATCAGTTAAAGCTGGAGCTTTGTCCAACACTTCAGACTCGAAAAACACCTTCTTTTCCTTATGAGGTGAGGGCACATTCTGAGGTGTTTCTCTATTTCTAATAGAGGAAACGAGTGGAAAACCATCCCAAACGTTATTGTTATCAGAAGTTTTCAATATTGATGGTACGTCATCTGAGACATTAACTACAGTAGTTGGTATAACAGCATCAGGATGAGCAGGGGATGCAATGTCAACAAAGGAGGCCATCTGCTCATCTGCAGAGGGGGCAGTTTGGGGACAGAAACGTTTTAGATGACCAAAGTTCACACAGTTAAATAATTTTAACATTTCTGTTTATGCATTGTGGGGGAAAAATTTATATTAATGTATTCTAAATTGTCACAAAAGGAGTTTTAGAAATGTAACTGTTATGCTACAAGTTGAATTGGCTGTCATTTCTGGCCAAAAGACTTTTGCCCGAAATGATAAGAAATGTGTTGTTCTGGAACAGAGTGACCGAGCTGATAAACAAACCTTTGCCAAGAAATGTATGAAGTGAATTCTCGTCAAAAGGACACATCTGCAGTCTGGCTGAATAGCCCCCAACCTCTCTCTCATGAAAGTATAAAATGCTTTGAAATGTAAAATTGTTTCAGTGCAAGTACCTGAGAAAGTATTAGAATCTCAGTGGATTGTACTGCTTGGAACTGACCAAGTACCAAGTCAGAATAAAACTCTCTGATGTAATGTGGAAGTGAATTGAATCGGGTTGGTCTAACTGTTAACTAAACTAAGAATAAATGAAATAGAACCAAATAATATTGCAATCAATTGGGATTCTTAAGTTCATTGTACAAGGGTGAGAAGGGTATGGTGGATAATTAGAAAAGAAATTGTTTCACAAGGAAGGACTTGTGTATGCCTGGTGTTGGCTTAATGGTTAGGGTGGTGGGCTTAGGATCCGAGGATCCTGAGTTCAAATCCCACTCGGCTGTTGAATTAATACCAGGTGGGGTTGACTCTGCCTGTCATCCTTCCGAGGTCGGCAAAATGAGTGCCAGCATGCTGGTATCCTGTGTCGGAGTGGCGACTCGTCCAGAATTGTACCCAATAGCCAAGGAGACTGCTTAGGCAGCACCAACGCTCTGCAGAGAGTATGGTCCCAGTGGATGGAAGGACTTGTGTGGACATCGGTTTTGTCAGTGTCGATGGGGTTTTATGCAGGATTTTATTACCAAATTGGACAAACGTTAAACTCTGCCTGAAGTCAAATAGGATTCCACAATCGTCCAGTTAGAATCCTTCAGGAGGACAACGATCACAACAAGGTGGGTTTAAAAAATCCACACTTGGTACTCGTGATTGTCAACACAAAATTTAATGACTGCGTTTAGTACTTTGTCCACGTTGGACATAGGAACATTGTACACCTGCTGCCGGAAGCACATGATATGCTTTGCCTGCTCGCTGCGGCAGCTCAGAGGTAACATTGTAACCTGGGACACTACTGTACCAAACCGAGATAGCTCAGTTAAAAGCGATTCATTCCGGATGAATGGTGGAATATTAGATAACAGCATTTTCACGGCTGGGATGTCAAGTGGGGAAGTTAGGACAAAGTGTCCATTTTCGGTAGACAACCCAGTCACGACGATTTCATGCACTAACTGCTCTTCAGCTACGAATACCACCACCTGTTTGTTCATCCCTGAATCTTGACGGATTTTTTCCTGCCAAAAAATGTTACCAATCTTGATTACAATGTCTTCCACACTAACCTCATTAGGAGGAACACAAACCACACCATGTTTCCATGTAAGAGCCTCAAAGTACCCTTTGTCGGAAGGTGCCGACATGTTTTCCATTAAAGTTTTCCCCCAAGCTCTGCTTACTTATGGGGGGGGGGGGGAGAGATAGTGCTTTTTGTAAGACAGAAAATGCCACTCAGCATATGTTATGGCGATGAGAAACCAACGCAATAAAGTACAGCTCACAATAAACCAATGAGAAAACACGGCAACCTGTCAGGCTGATGATTAAACACTCACCTTTTCCTGAAAGCTGTGGGCTATCTCTCTCTCTCTCTCTCTCTCTCTCTCTCTCTCTCTCTCTCTCTCTCTCTCTCTCTCTCTCTCTCTCTCTCTCTCTCTCTCTCTCTCTCTCTCCAAGAAGGATTTGGAGGAGAGAGAGGGAGGAAGGAAGGGGACGAGAGGGGACGGTGGGTTATCGTGTTGGGTCTGTTGGTGTATTGTTGGGTCTGTTGGAAATGGAATGGAAGGAGCCTGAACAGAGAGTAATGATATGCAGCAAACCAAAAAAGGGGGGAAAAGAAGGGTGAAAGACCAAAGTGAAGAGAGATATAGAAGGGTCAATAAACAGAGCAGTTTGTGGCCTCAAAGAAACCATGCAGTCTCCATGACACCGCACCCAAAGTACCAACAGCGAGTAAGGGGGGGGGCGAGAAGAGAAGGGAGAAGGGAGAGGAAGAGGAGGGTGTGGTTAGCAACGAAAATAATGTCATGCTTAATGACTGAACACACACACACACACACACACACACACACACACACACAATCTCTCTCTCTCTCTCTCTCTCTCTCTCTCTCTCTCTCTCTCTCTCTCTCTCTCTCTCTCTCTCTCTCTCTCTCTCTCTCTCTCTCTCTCTCTCTCTCTCTCTCTCATTGAGGTTTCAGACCCCAGCAATTTCGGCCTAAACAACGCAGAAATCAAGAAAATGAACAAATACCAAGATTCCAAAAAGAAGTGAAAAGACCCTGGAAGTTGAAGATATCCGAAATTTAACCAGTGATGATTGAAGCAAACGGAATTATGAAGAAGCTTACAGGAATCTGAAATACCATCCCTGGAAATATTACGACAAACAAACTACAGTTGGAAGCTGTCCGAGGCTCTGCGACAATCCTCAAAAGAGCCCTTGGAACAAAACTTTGACAAGAAAACTTCACACCTTGGTCCATGATTCATGACTACCCTTACCGAAATGGAGATGGATACTCCGAGACCTGGGAAGACTTCATTCCACCTTCTGAAACCAGCATATGGAGATAACAACAAAACACACGCGCACACACACACACACACACACACACACACACACACACACACACACACACACACACACACACACACACACACACACACACACACACACACACACACACACACACACACACACACACACACACACACATACACACGTGGATACTTTGGAGACATGGGGTGGGAGCATTTAAAACCCACGCTTCTACCTGGCAAAGGTCTGCATGCATGCATGCTCATACATGCAGCGACCTTTGCACCCCTCCAGTCAGCTCTCTCCAGATCTAATTTGTACATTCTATAGTCCCCTCAACAGAGGGTGGAGGAGGGGAGTGGGGAGGGAGGAGGGAGGGGTGGGAGAGAGAGGGCGGGGTCAGGAAGAGAGATAGGGGTGCAAGAGAGTGGCAGATGAGTGAGAGAGGGGCGAGGGGGAAAGGGATTCCAGAGGATGAGACGCCCAGTTTAACGTCCATCTGAGAGACAGCACACACATCGATGAATCACCTGTGAAACACTGGGTTGACAGTTTATATCTGGGTCAGGATTCAAACCCAGGCTAGACAGCTTAGAGCAAGCATGCATACCTCTCAGCTTTCCTGTGGTAATGTGGTGATTCATTACTTCATAATAACTGAAAACATTTTTTACTCATTGTGATCAGATAATATATTTTGCCCTTCTACCTCCAGTATCGAATAGCGGAATTGCCATTGATTGAAGCTTGAAGAGCACACACCAAGTGGCTTCACCAAGCAATCCACGAAACGCTTGAAAAAACGTTTTAAATTGAAACATTAAATTAGCCTGCGCCCCTGAAGCGAAACGAGGGGTTAAGTGATCGGTCACGTACGTGTGTCGTGCAGAAATGCATATATATATATATATATATATATATGTATATATATATATATATATATATATATATATATATATATATATATATATATATATATATATATGTATATATATATATATATATATATATATATATATATATATATATATATATATATATATATATAATCCCTCCAGGGAGATAGTTTGGCTTCATGGGATTACAGGGCCTGAGAGGGGTGTCCATTAGACTTGCGGGGGTTTGAGGGCAGAGATAGGTATAGGATAGAGGGATTAGCAAAGCAGTTTGGGTTAGGATCGGTTTGGGCTGAAACCGGCCATCGTACTTGCTGTCTGCGAGCACGACCAGTAACATCTGCCACCTTGTACAATTTTCCGGCTCAGTACCATTTCCTGGCTCTAACATCTGCCGCCAACGCACCTGCCAGTCTTTGCCAGCCATCCATGCCATTGTGGTGAGCCATTCCATCTGCCAGGCCATGCTGCTCACCTGCACTTGCTGTGCCATTTGTTATGTGCCATATGCTGTGCCAGCTTCAAGGCCAAATGGACCGATTGTGAATTTTCTCCGTTAGGCTAAATGTTTTTTTCATATTGGGCTGCAAGGGCCACTTGTATTTCTGTGGGCCATGAAGGCTGAAGACCCTGTTTAATGGCCACCTGGGCCTTTTGTGCAATTTTGTTTGCCCATGAAGGCCACACAAACTACATTAGTGGAGAGAACATTGGGGCCATGGGGAGCACCGGATGCTGACAGGCTCTGTGGTCACTGAGGATACTTAGTAGTGCCAGGACCCAGGACCTTGATAGACAGCTTCTACCGAGTAGGTGGGGACAGCATAAACTTAATTCACTCTCTGTCAGCGAAGGGACCCTCTGAGTACACACACCCTCACCCCCAACCACACTTAAACAAAAAAAAAAAACAATTACATCTGGATTCAGAATCGTTTAAGTATGTGCTTTAGCGGATGAATGTGTAGGATTAGCGGAATAATGTGTTGGAGTAACTGAAGACAAGGTTGGGGAATTGTACTGTTGGTAAGTCGGGTAAAGTCCTATACTGCTCCCCCACTGCTCCACCACCCTCCTTCTGGACACAGACTTGGGAGAGTCTGAAGAAGGAAGGTGGCGGTAGTGTTTTGGAAATGATTACGAGGGATTAACATTGCTTAGTATAGTTTAGTTGGCTTCTCAGTGAATGTCTTAGAATAAGTGTAAAGTAATTGATTTTGATATTAGATATGCATCACTTATGTGATCTTCAGTGATCTTCAGGAGGACATGGAATGGAGCATGCCAGATGGATGACATCTACTCACCCTAGTTTGTGTGTCTAAAAATTAGCATCCATTTGCACCTTTGTTTTATGTTCTACTCTTTGTAAATCCATCTTGTATGTCCTTAAGCATCTGACAGGCCGTCGATGCAAGTTTAGGCATTGAAACTGCTTCGATCTTTCTCATGAGGGAAGGGGGAGGGCCTTGCACAAGGGACAAGTAACAAGGGGTTTCTTCCACCCATTAGACTTGACCCTGAGCCAATGGTGAGTGAGAGGGGATGGGCGTTGGGCATCATGGGTGATGTGGGTGGCTGTGGTGATAAAAGCGGGTACGACGGGTGGAAGTAGAGAGAAGCTCAGAATCATCTTGGGGGGGGGGGGAAGGAGTGACCTTCACTTGTACTACATGCTCAGAGCAACAACCATCTCACCAGATCCACGCCCTCTCCTCTCCAACCGAGCTGTGGAGAGCAGCAGCCCATTTCAGCCGGGACTGTAACTTGACCCATCCGGTGGAGTTCTGCTGTGGAGCACCCTGTATTTTGTGTCTTTTTAATCCCTTTGTCTCTCTCCCATGGAATGATTGGGCTGATATGGTTTCGGTATTTAAGATCTCTGTTCATCATTGTGACACCCAGCTGAACATCCTTCTGAAGGATGGCACACATTTTGAAGCAATTCCCTCCCTGCGAAGCACCAATCATGCTTCACACTGAGAATTGAACACAAACGTAAGTGGACTGTCTCTGCACCATCCTGTCAGAGTGGATACTAAATACCTTGCAGAAAATTTCGAGACTGACTTTTCCAGGCTTATGATTGTTGTGATGCAATTTCCACAACTTTAGCTCAAGAGACAAATTAAATTGAGAAGGCTTCACAATTTGGAAATTTTCAGTTTATTTCTGAGCAATTGCAATGGCCTTGTGCAATTTTCTTCTCACATTTCCATTTCTAATTTGGCTTACTGTACAATATAGTGATTGCTTTTCTTTGGATCCTTTACATCTCAATGACTAAATGAATGTGCTGAGTCTTTTACTTCAAATTAGGATACGGGATCGACTACTCTCCGTGACTCTCCTTTGTTTTATTGGGGGAAATACTTACCGTGCTCCTTCTGTCCATTCAGCTTATTTGGTGGATTTGGGTCATAAATATCACAGGTTTTCAGTTTTTTGTTTTATTTTTAGCCATCATGATTTTACAAAGCTAAATCACATGACTTGCTTTATGTATGATTTTAATTTTTTCATGTGACTTCTTCCTTCTGTACAGTGGTGCAACGCATACATCAAATGTCAAAGCCTTCTGTGGGAAGGCTTCCCACGACTGGTTCTCCTGGTATGAGGAAGTCTTCCGGAAGGGGGTGGCGGGGCGAAGGAGATGGACACATCATTGAACTGAATCAGCAGGTATTTGAGGATACCCTCAGAGGAAGGTGCAATCCAAATTGAATTCTCAGCAATATTATTGTTGCTCAACTTTTATGAAGCCTGGTGTTGGCTTGGTAGTTAAGATGGCTGGCTTGGAACCTTACAGTCCTGAATTTTAAACTCTGCCGACTATTTTGAACTAATACTAGGTGGGGTTGACTCAGTCACACACTTCCGAGGTTGGCAAAATAACTACCAGTGAATTGGGGTAATAACCATTTATAGGTAACCTGCTTTGGAGTGGTGACCCATCCAGGACTGTACTCCTTGCCAATGAAACTGCCTTGGCAGCCCTATTATATGCAACTTTACAGCAGTGTCTAGAGGGTCGAAAGGGTCTCCTCTGTCAAGCATGTAAAAAGGTTCTAAAAGGTACAAGTGGTCTAAAGCTCAAAATGATCAAGGGTGCAAGCTACCTCATCTGTCTGAAGGGTGTAAGGGGTCTAAATAGACTTGAGGGGTGTAAAGGTCTGAAGATTTGAGGGGTCTAAAGGGCATAAAGTGTCAAAAGGGTCTTAAAGGTAAACGGGGTCTTTCAGGTCTTAAAGGTCCCATGACACTCAAAAGTACTGAAGTTGCATATATATATATATATATATATATATATATATATATATATATATATATATATATATATATATATATATATATATATATATAATGTCCTATAGGAGTTTTTCATCGTGATTTCTGATCCAACAATGTTTTTTCACAATACTCGTTCTGTAAAATGTAAAATTATAAAAACAAACGTCTTAGGGAATGCCCCTAAAAATCCTGCCGAAATCTACTGCACGACGCGTAACCCACATGACTTCATCTCCAGAACAACAAAGGCTGCACACAAATTACTCGGGTTGGTGGTCTACGTGATTGTATTGGCTTCCTGTGTGTTTCCACATTCGATTGGTCGACTCAAACGCTTCGTTCATTTCTGCTTTAAAAAAATCAAACATTTGGTTTTGAATAATGGATGACATGGACTTTGATTTGTCTGGTAGTGACAGTGAGTGTGAGAGACACGAAGGATTTTGGTCTGAATCACATGGAGAATTTTCGAATAACGTAGTCGTGGTAGATGAAGTTCAGGTAGCTGGAAATGAAATACGGCCTTACCAGTTCGAGCCCGAAGCAGGACAAGCAGCGGAAACTGGCGATGAAATTCCCGGAGTTCATGATGATCGGGAGGACATTGAAGGAAGACTTGGCAATAAAAACTGGTTAGACTAAATCCTATTCGTAATTCAATAATGTAAATTCGACTTGCATACTGCTAGATATCAGAAATATTTAATGAGGTGACGTGACCAGCGCAGCGCATCGGACATGTTGCTCCGCGGAGAATGACTCGCAAGCAAGGCCAACCCATGTCATCGGCCGTATCTCTCCGCGCATAAAACGAAGCAATCTCGCTGTCCGGATACAATGAAAACTTGTGTGCAGAACACACCTTGCGACACAATTGTCTCGAGTGGTCCGATAAATCTGACGTTCTGTTGCATTTTCATTTATTTTATTCCTACTGTCGTCATGGAGCCCCAGTAGAAAACAATGAAGAAAAGAGAATAATAAAAGAAAGCTATAGCATGTCAGATTTATCGGACTATTCTAGACTCTAGAGTTGAAAAGTAACTTGTGTTGGAATGCACACAATGTATAAGTCAATGCGTAAGAGTCCCGAGGATATGAGGCTGTGTAATAGGACAGATAAATTTGTCTTTCATCGTTGTGCCAACATATTTTTCCTTGTTCATTTATTACAGCATTTTGGCTAAATGTTAATGAATAGCAAGCCAATGGAAGCAGTTCCTTCACTTTAGAATAAACCCATGTATGTCGAGTGCAGCCATACCTGGCTTGCATGTATGTGGAATCGTACCTATCTCAGCAGGTTGGTTTCAACGAACAATTCAAGAAGCTGCAAAATGTGGGTGCAGGTTTTTCACATTGTTTGATTTTAAAATTATCTCCTTGCGCCTTGAAATGATGCAATATTAATCTTTAGTATTTCACTTGTATGTCCCTGTAAGTTTATTTTTTAATGGAAAGGTTCAACAGTCACATATTATATTTTGTGGACATGGTATAGCCCTTTATTGTGCATACATGTATTGGATTTGTACACGACTATAACAAGGTAGTAAAGAGATAAATAATTGCCTCATGATTGTGTGCATACATGGCTCAGAAGCAGAATTTCTTTTCCGCGAAACAATCACAGGAATTATGACGATCAGTGAGATAGCAAACAAATGTGCACAATGCATTTGTACGTACTTTATACGGCTCGCGACATCTGATCAATTGACTCTGAGCGAGTCGCGTTCTGGAGATGACGTCAACGGTCACGTGACCTGCGGTTTGCTGAACTCCACTTTTTTGAGGGGCGGGGCATAGCAAGTTGTGAAAAGCACTACAAATGTTCGAAATATTGGTCTAATTATCCCATTGTTGATTTAAAAAAAGAAACAGGTGATTTCTTCACTCGGAAGGTCAAGTTAATTTATAAATAACCAGAAACTTTTGAGTGTCATGGGACCTTTAATGGGTCTTGAGTGTCTTAAAGGGTTTTGGGTGTCTGAAAGGGTCTTAAGGGCCTCAGATGTCTTCATGGTCTTGGGTGCCTTAAGGGTCTTAAAATGGTCTTTGTGGTCTTAAAAGGGTTTGGTGTCTTTAAAGGGTTTGGTGTCTTGGTAAAAGGCTAAAAGTCTTTGGTGATCTTAAGTTCTTTGGGGTCTGAGAGGTCTTTCGGGTTTGGGGGTCTTAAGGGTCTTAGAGGTCTTTGGGGGTCTTGACAGGTGTTCAAATGTCTAAGGGGTCTCAGCAGTCTCAAGGGTCGAAAGTTTTATTTAAAAGGAACATCAAAAAAGTACAGAATTCATCGACGTATGTTTCGTCAGGGTGCAACTGATGTTCAAACAGTACGTAATTAATAGACATATAGACATATAGTCACATGGCTTCACAGACGGACGGCTTCACAGACCATGTTTTTTGTTTTTATATGTATGTGTGATATATATGTCCAGGAATTATACTGTACGAGCAGAGTACCCACCCTATGGGCGATCTTGTTCCAAGCATGTGACATGTTCTTCTGATGCATACCTCTATTTAAGCAGTGTATAGGCAAAAAAACAAAAATTACCTGAGTACAGTACTTGAAGCAAAAACATACCCTCTACTTATGATTCAAAACACCTCACTGCATTGGAAAATGTGGGGACATGAATACTGCACTGTAAAGAGTATAGGCTTGAAATACCCTTACCTGGAGGTGGTGCTATACGATACACATTTACATGGAGAATTTGCATCGTCCCCTCCACCCCCCCCTCCGCCCCATCTAAGACCACTGGCAAAGAAAAAAACAACCATATACCTTAAATGTGGTCATGGTGCTGATCCTATGTGGCAAGTCTGGATCTAATCAGCTCAGAACTGTAGGAGTAGCACAACAAACACACAGACATCGGTCTATGAATTATAGTAAGGATGACTTCCAGTTTTTTTTTGGGGGGGGGGGGGGTTGTATACATGGTTTTGGCTGATGGAAGAGCGAGTACACTGAACAGATCAGAATATGACAGACAAAAAAAACAGGACACAAAACACGCATGAATGGGGTGGACAAGTTGAACACAGGGGATGCAAGGGGTGGACAATATGGATACAGAAGGAAACTCCGAAGAGGGAAAACTGGCAAATTGGAAGGAGGAGGAATTTTGATTTTGAATGGAGATGACCTGATATGGCAGTGAACAGCTGTCTTGAAGACCTGGAAGGAAGAATGTCATTGAAGAGAATGTGGAAGTTTGTTCCACAGGCAGGAAAAAAGAGGAACAAAGGAGTGGAGGTGAGCAGTGATCCTGGATTTAGGTAGCTTTGCCAGAAGGGGGTTGATGGTGGATAGTGTGAGCCTTGCAGACACCTGGGGGGTGTGGGGATCAAAGCACCGAAAGAGCAGCGGGTTCAAGAACAGAAAGGAGGCCGTAGAAGACAGCGACCACCGATCTGTCTGTGATTGCAAAGTGATAGGCCCATAGACTCCGCTTCATCGCGGGAGATTCCAATAATCTTAAAGGCCTTGTTTTTACAGTGTCAACCTGAGCAAGACGTGAGTCAGGGGAGCCAGCACAAAGGAGAGAGCAGTACTCCATCAAGCTGTGGATGAAGGCCTTGTATGTGGATTGGAGTTTAGGTGTGCCAAGGAAGGACTTTGCACGACGGAGGATGCCCATTAGGTGGCTGGCTTTGCAGGCCAACTTTGAAATACGGTTTGCCCAAGAAAGATCATGGCTGATCGTGAGACCCAGGAGTTTGAATGCCTGAACTTCCTCAATAGGATTGTTCAGAAAGTAGATATGAGGGTTTGCTCGATGGTTCTTTCAGAGGGAGATAGTGAGAGTGTGAGATTTTTAAGGATTGAAAGACATATTTCAAGTGTTTGACCATTTGTGATTTTTTTTTTCCTAACGTCTGAAGAGAAGGAAGAGGCTGCAGCCTGCCTATTCGAAGGCTGGGAGTTGTCACGGAAGAGGGTGGAGTACTCAGCAAATCGTTAAAGACGATTTTCCAGAGAAACAGATCACTGATGAAGATCAAGGATAGGACTGGGCCCAGAACGCTTTCTTGAGGGACTCCAGCCCTGATAGGGAGAGGAGATGAAAGTTGCATTTGAATGTTAATTTTGTTTTTTCGCTTTTTATCCCCCGCCGCGTGGCGGAAGGGGGATATTGTTGTTAATTGTCTTTATTGTCATGCTAATTGTTCTTGCAAACTAATTTGTATTACATGTTCATTATTTTAATGTTTGAATCGTGTGTTTTTCAGCTGGCATATCACTTTGTAACATCCATTGAGTTTAGATGTAATTTGTTGTATCTGAAAATGAATTGTTTTACTAATTTTTTTTTAACATTCTAATGGAAAATAATGTTTTTTGCATGCACAATTAAGGCTCATGTCGATAAAGAGTAAAAAGGCAACTTTGGGACAACGAAGAAATCGATAGATACAAGAAGAAAGAGAAGGAGCCAACAACAAAGAGAGAAAGAGGAGGGATGAAGACACAGTAACCCGTAACTCAGTGAATTGAATGAGTTCGGATTAATGCAGGTAGAATAGATCATGGAAATGGATGGAAGATGATAAGAGATGGTGGTGCACTGCTTGCTTTTGAAGCCCTGAAGGGAAGAGTGCAATTTATCTGTTTCCAGAAGGCAGTTTCACAAATGGAAGACAAGAGTGAAGGTGGGTGGAAGCCTGAATCATGCATTGTTCTGGAAGAGCTGTGGTGGATCGGAGGACTAAGAGAGCAGAGGGAGCTAAACAGGAAGAGAGGCAGTAAAAAATTGAGAAGCCACAGACTTGGCTGCTCTGTGAAAGCAACAGTCCTTGTTCTTCCCTCTGTGGGAGAGCTTACGATTGTTGACATCTTAACAAAACATTCATTTTTAATTATTTGCTGCTTATGATAGTTGAAATAGCAGTGCTGCCCCCATATGCAAATATAAACTTTCAACTTATAACATGAGTTCCCCAGCAAGGAACTTCAATACAGGAGGTGGCCATTGGGCTCATCAAAGCCTGCATTGATATTACAAACCTATGGTTGTTTGGCCTCGCTATATCCTTTTTAAATGCTGAGCATCAAGCAAGGAAGCAACATGTACCATTTTAAAGTCTTTGATATGACTTAGCCTGGGTTCATTCGCCCACCTCCCAGTCTCAGAGCCGATGCTCTGATCATTATGCCGCCGAGAATGGTTGAATTACATAAACCGGTATTTTAATTCAATTTTTTTTTTTTTGCTGTGTACACTGTCAAGGCTCGAATGAGAGTGAACACACAGAAATGCACAACAACGGGAGCAGGAGACAAGAGCGGAGGGAGAGGGAAGAACATAATTAGTGCATAACAGACATGAGGAGATCTGGGGAAGGAAGAGAGATTGGGGGTGGGGGTACACAGGCTAAACAAGATGAACACTAGAACGGCTTTCAGGAAGGAAGGCAGGGAATTTGATGTAGGTGGGTTTGGGGTGGATTAGCGGGGGTAGAAAAGATCGTGGTTTTGGATGGGGGGAGATAAGAGATAGTGGTGAACAGCTGTTTTGAAAACCTGGAGGGAAGAGTGGGATTGAAGAGTGTGGGAGTTTGTTCCAAAAGCAGGGGAAAAAGAGGAATGAAAGAGTGAAGGTGAGCAGTGATTCTAGATTTTGGTACTTTTACCAGAAGGGGGTTGCAGATGGACCTTGAGCACCCTGCGGAAATATGGGGGGGGGGGCATATCTGAAACAGAGAAGGGGGGTGAGGCCAGAGAGGAGACAGTGGAAGACAGAAAGACTGCTGACCTGCCTGTGGTGAGAGAGTGATAGACCCAAAGACCCAGCCTCATCGTGGGAGATACCATTGATCCTAAATGCTTTGGTTTCCACAGCGTGAACCCGTGAAACATGAGAGGTGGAAGCACCAACCCAGAGGGGAGAGCAGTACTCCATCAGGCTGTGGATGAAAGCCGCATCATCCTTACTATATACTAATATTATGATAAGTGATTATTGCTTTTAAGCTGCTTGTAGGGCTTTATACGTCAAATCTAAAGCTTTCCAAATGCATTTGAATGAAAGTATGTTATGTTCATTTACATCCTATGCTGCCGTTTTATCTCCCCGCGTGCACGAGATAGAGTGTATTTTCTTCACCTTCTTAGGCCACCACTGGACCAGATCTGTATTTCCACGGCAGCCGTTGGTCATGACCTGTGCGTGATGTCACCGCTGACAAAAAAAAAGTCACTGATGTGCTCTGCAATCCAGTATGATGCCTACAGTTATGTGGAATTTCACATCATCCTTACTTTAAATCACGTGTCTGTGCGTGTGTTCTGCTACTCCTCCGAGAGTTCTGGGCTGATTATTTGCAGACACTGCGTAGGAGCAGCATGACCCCAATTAATGTGTCGGGGTGTTTTTATTTTTGCCTGTGGTCTTGGGGTGGAGGGGAGGGGTGAGGGAGGGAAAGGGGGATGCAAATTCTCCATGTAAATGTGTATCGTGTAGTGCTGCTCCAGGTGGGGGAGGGTATTGCAAGTCTCTACCATTTTCAGGACAGTATTCCAGTCTCCACATTGTCCAGTGCATTGAGGTGTTTTGAATTGTAAGCCGTAGGTACATTTTTCCTTCATGTATGTAACCTGGGTTTTTAAATATTATTTTGCCTCTACATTGCTGTAGGTTACCTATACACTGCCCAGATAAAGATATGTATCAGAAGAATGCGTTGCATGCTTTGAACAAATCACCCGTAGGACAGGTACTCTGCCTCGTACTTGTAAAATCATGAGTAAAATAATGGTTTTATATTGTGCTGCCGATTGCAATTCTGGCAATAATTTTTTTATTGTTTGCCTGAAGACAAAGATCTCGACAAGGCTGTATCTATAGTTTGTGTTAAACATGATGGATGGAATCCACGTCAGCTAAGGATCCAGATTATCGAAGATGTGGGCCAGACCTCCTCTCAAATAATTTCCAAAATCCACATGTTGAAACTGTTCACTTGACATGATTTTTCAGGTCATAACTAAATGGTTTGTACCGACTCCTGAAAAAGCAATATGCCAAAGGCAATTGATTGTTCCACATCAGACATCTTTGCAGATGGAAATAAAATAATTTAATTTGAGCTCAAAATGAGATAATTCACATCTCTCCATGATCATACACATATATATTGAATGTATAAGGGGTTCTCGCTATACGTCTCAGATTCCTTCCAGAAAAGTTGGACTTGTAACGAAACTATGGCTCGCGGGGAATTTTTCCCCATAACAATAAATGAAATTCGGGGAGATTCATTTCAACACAGTTTACGTCTTGTATAACATCACTCAACAATCCAAGCAATCAAAATGTATGTATGAAACACACAAAACAGGAAAAAAATACAATGTATTAAACAAATTTGAAAAACCCTATCACCTTTTTATCTTACTTACCATTACTTTTAATGATTTTATCACAATAATTTAGCGGTCTTACACCTTGAAAATCTCTAATCGTCTCTGTCAAGTTCCCTGCATCAGTCTTTCGCCCTCGAAATTATCTTTCTCATTGGGCCACGTGTTCTCCCCCATGGACCCAGGCTCCAGCCTTTGTGTCAGCACATGCACTCATGTGGCAAAACTGGAAACTCGTGCTGCAACCCCCTGCAGTCTCCACACGGGATCTCATGAAGAGTTCCCACGATTGCCATTCCCTCTTCGGCCTTGCCTGCAGCGTGGGCCATGTCAGCTGAACTGTTCGATTTTTCCACTGGCACTACACGTTCTGCTCATGGTTATAAGATTACAGGGATACAACACGGTAAATCCTACGCTCTCGCGATGTACGTCCACCACGTTGTATACACAGACTGGGAGGGTGAGCATCGTAGAGCATTGTGGATAGACAAATGACATGCCATCATGTCACCTGCTACAGAACATTCTCACACTGTGTGGAGGTGATGTCGATTCTCTCTGCTTCAGTCCGAAAAAGACGTAAGTGCCAAATTGTTCGATGGAAAGCGATTTTGTTTGCCAAATTAATTGACGATGGATATGTGAAACAACGAATAGCGGGACGACTTTCAGCAGCGACCCTCAGTGTCTCTATAAGGGTGCTGCTCTGAAAATACATGTACTATCATGAGTTCCGATATTTTTTTCTCCGCCCAAAAAGACCTTCCCCTTTGGGTTGGTTTTACGCCTTGGTGCTGTCTCCTGAAAGGTGCCTATGTCTTCGAATTTTCCTGGTAAAAAGACTTTGTTTTGGCCATTGTGCAGAGGACGCATACAAAGTTAATTATTTCATCATACAATCGGCAGTAGTGGAGAAGGGCAGCCGACGAGCCAAGCTGAAAAATAGAATTACGATCAAGTTCACTCACAACTTGGATCTCTGATGATTCTTCACAGTCAGAATCCTGATCAGGCATCATGAATTGCAAAAAAGGACGGTGAATGATGGATGTCGTGATGTTTGTCAATTATACGCACAAAGCATGTGACCCTGTTAGAAGGATGAATATACTGCTTCTGGCTCACTTTTCCCCATGTAAATGAATGGGGGATTTTCAGCGATTCATATATTTTTTCCCTAAAAATAAACCCCCTTTTTATCCCAAGGTATATTTATTTGTCTCCCCTTTTAACTGAGGGAAACTTTTTTAAATCAAATAAACATGTTGTGTGTGGGGCAGGGGTTTGTGTGGGCAGGGGTTGAGGCAGGGGTTGGGGGAGGGGTTTGTGTGGGCAGGGTTTTGTGTGGGCAGGGGGTCGTTGTCATTGGGACATGGGGTCGTTGGGTCGGGTTTATGTGGATGAGGTTTGATAGAGATGGGTGGATGGGTGGATGGGTGAATGTGTGGGTGGAGCTTGTATGGATGGGTGGACAATTTTTTTTAATTAACCAATGCATATTGTTTAGCTCACTCATTGAATCTATAAAGATTTGTTCTTTCTCAAATTCTTTCAAAAGTTTGATTTTCTTTGCACAATAATCTGCATCTAAAATATTTAAAAATAAAACATTTGAATCTTTATATTTTTTAAGATACCCCTTTTGTGCCATTATGAAATGATAAACTTCTCTTAATGCTCTTGTTTGACCACCTCCTGAGCCACATATCATTTTGAGATTATAGTAAATTGTTTTTTCATTGTTCAATTGATAACCATCAAAGTTTTCAGTCCATTCAAGGATATTTTTTTTTTTACATTCTCTAACATACTAGTTTTTAAATTGATTCACTTATTTGTTTTATTTGCCTTTCTTTTAGTTATTTTTTCAATAAGACTGATTTGATATTTTTCACATTCATTACGTTTTCCATTTATATACCAAGACTGATATTTTCTCCACTCTTTAGTTTGATTAATACTTGGTTTGACCATTTATATATTGTCAAAAAACACGGCGGGAGCCCTTAAAAACCCCAACCCATCTTCCCATCTTTAAAACACAATCTATTTGATACACTCTATCATACAATATCCATATGGAACACAATCTATTCCATTATCTAAAATAAATCTCTTATCATTAAAGGCTCCTAATGCCTTTTTATTTACTTCTTCACGATATATCTTATGTTTATAACTTATTGTATTCATTTTCCGATATTCTTCTTTCTTATTCATCAAACAATTATAATAATTTCTAAAAGTTATTGATTTCTTTATTACATATTTCTTTACTCCCTTTAATGTCTTATCAATCTGATCACCATACTTATAAGCATATGCCTTTGCTCTCAATCCAATAAACTCACTCATTACTTTTCCACCCAACTCATCCTTAAACTTACCAATAACTTTTTCATTCTTTTTTCAAAATAACTCTCTCTTCTTACTAAAATTACTTGTATCATAGACTCCAATATTTTTCTTCATATCTCGATAAACATCATCAGTTTTTATATCTAGGATAAAACTATCAGTATCCATATACAACAATGAAACATTTTCACCATACTCTTTCTTTAAGCCATTATACAAATAATCATACATCAATATCTTTGAAAAATCAAGAACTGCTGTTCCAATATAAATTGGTTTATCCATTACAATACTTTCCTTTTCCATATGAATAGCAGAAAAGTTCTCTGAAAAAACCTCTTCTCTCTTAAAACTTGGTTTATTTATCAATCTGGAAGCTTCTTTCCAAGATCTTGCAAATCTAATGTTTTGCCTGTTTCTAACATTCTCCATTGTCTTTCCAAAGACAGCATTATTCATCAATTTATAGAATTCCCCTTCAAATTTTACTTTTGTATTTGTTCTCATATCTGCATTGAATTTAATATACTTTTTCATCCAAGGACTTTGTTTAAATTTTAAAAGTCTATGAATTTTATCTACTCTCAATCCTTCTCTCAAAAACTGTTTCAAGCTTTTCTGATGCAAAACATATCCCTCTTTATCATAGAATGTTGTTAATAACTTTTCTGTTGATTTGCCTTTAATGTTAAAACTTTTATGATCATCACTTAACCATTCATTCTTTGGGGTTTCTTTCCCACATGCAAAAGGAAGGTCTTTATGCTTTTTTGAAGATCAGTTGGGTACCTCAAATCAACTTTAAAATAATAACCTTTTCCTTCCTCATTCAATTCCTCTTGAGAAGAAAGAACAATATTCATCAAAGCCTTTTCATAATCCTTTTCTTCCACCCACTCTAATTTACCATAAGGCAGAGATTGAGACATTGCCCATCCATACAAATTATTAGCCTCAAAATACATCAAATAATTTCTATCTTTTTCACTATCATAATTTGGAAGATATGTATTTGCTTTAGCATATCTTTTTGAACATACTTGTGATATTCCACCTCTCTTCGACTTCTCAATCATCAAAAGCATATCTACATCACTGATTAAATCTATATCTTTTTTGTCATTTTTAACATTGCACTCCAAGCTAAACCAGGAGTTGTGAAATAGTGGGCAGGATCCAATCCATAACAATTTTTATTATGACAGAGTGATCTAAAACTTTCAAACACATCAGCCAACAATAAAGCATCTGTTTTTAGATACAAATCATGATATTCTCCAAGGTTCTTTATCTTAAATATTTCCCAAATTTATTGTGCCTGTTTATATTCCTTATCACTTATTTCTGCTTCATAAAGGTTATTATAGAAACTTTCTTTTGAAGGAAGTCGTGTTTCTTTAAATCTCATAAATGAATCCATATAATCATAAGGATAAATTCCCTTACTTGTAAAAATTTTCTCTTCACTTTGAATTTTATTCCTTGTTTGAATTTCCTCTCAAGTTAGAATTCCCTCTTTAATCAGAATTTCATCTTTAATCAGAATTTACTCTTTAGTTAGAATTTCATTCATTGTTTGAATTTTCTTTATAATTAGAATTTCATCTTTAGTTACTGGGGTGACGTAAGAGGTGACCAGGGTTGGATCCACTGGATCATGGGGTGTGGCGCTATCATGGGGGGTCATGCCGGTATCATGGGGTATCATGCCGATACCTGTGCAGGAGGACGAAAGTCCGAGTCTTCAGGTCCTTGGTACTTCCAGTCTTGCTTTATGGATGCGAGACTTGGACTCTGACCAAGGATCTGAGACGGAGACTTAATTCCTTTGGTAACAGGTCTCTTTGGAGAATCCTTGGCAATCGGTGGTCGGATTTTGTGTCCAACGAGCGGTTGCTGAGAGAGACTCGGATGAGATTTGTTACTTGCATAGTCCGTGAGCGTCAGTTGCGGCTGTATGGGCATGTGGCTCGTTTTCCTGACGCTGATCCTGCTCACCAAATTCTCTCAGCGAGGGAGACTCATGAGTGGAGGAGGCCAGTGGGCCGACAACATGCCTCGTGGTTGCAGCAGGTTGGCCATCATCTCAAGGAGATGGGGATGGGCCTGGCATCTGCCTGGGGGATGGCCAGACGGAGGGCCCTGGAGTACCGGCGGAAAGTGGACGCAGTGAAGCGCTGTTCTGGCACATGCTCCCATACCTGACCTGACCTGACCTGACCTTTAGTGAGGATTTCTTCATTAATTTCCTCATTAATTAGAATTTCCTCTTTTCTTTGAATTCTCTCTTTAATCTGAATTTCCTCTTTAGTTAGAATTTCCTCTTTTGGAACGAATGAATTAAGATTGGGAAAAGAGCCCGTGGAGCTTCGATTTGATGCTTTGTTGGCTGGTGGTGTTCCCATAAACTTGTAAGAATCTAGAAACCTAATATGAGTTAAAAGGTTTTGTGAATATCATTTTTGTAAATGAAATATACTTTTGACTTGTGTTTGTTATGGCAGAAATATTCCCTGGTGTTTTTGAAAGTTCATTGATAAATAGATGTGTATCATAGTTGGCGCTGTTGTGAAGAAAGACTGGAATAAAAGAAGGAAATTTATAATTAAGATTACAACAGGAATGAGCGCGACCTCTATATTTACGAGTAAGATGTCAATGATCCCTAACTTTGGACTCCTCAATTTCCTCCTCACAAATATGACAGATATTGTTCTTTCTAAATTCTAATTTTTCTTCTTTGGTTAATTTCATCGGTTCATTTGTTTCTTTCATTAATTTAGTGAGTCTTATACAATCCTTTTCTAATCGTTTTACAAACTCTTGTGAAGCTTTTTTTCCACTATAATGTTCAAGTTTATTATACTTTTCTCCAACAGATGATTTGATATAATAACAGAAACCACAAGGAATATGTTTTTGATATTTATTTGGATATGATTCTTTTGGATTAGGAGAAGCAGTATTTATCTTTTAAGGATACATTCAAAATCAGCGTATATCACAAATGGGTGCATGATAGATTTATTATAATCTTCAAAATAAATCTGTTCACCAGGTTTAGGCATTGTAATTTTGCTGATTTATTACTACAATATTTTGAATGTTGTTCTAATCATTCTTTTGAATGAAATGAATTAAGACATTGCTTACAAGGATATATTTTGTTTGCTGTTCTGAATACCTGAGAAGAGATAAATCTTGATCAATTATTGAGGTATGTATAATGTGAATCTCATCGGATAAAATCTCAAGCACATGACGGATAAAAATGAAAAGTTTAGTTATAAAATTTATAGCCTGGTGTTGGCGCAGTGGTTAGGGCAGCGGCTTGGGACCCAAAAAGTCCTGAGTTCAAGCCCCGTTGGGCCACTGAATATATATATATATATATATATATATATATATATATATATATATATATATATATATATATATATATATATATACATATATATATATATACATATATATATATATATATATATATATATATATATATATATATATACATATATATATATATATATATATATATATATATATATATATATATATATATATATATATATATATATATATATATATATATATATATATATATATACATATATACATACATACATACACATATATATGTATGAATGTGTATATATGTATATACCAAGTCGTATAACACCAGGGGGTTGACTCAGCCTGTCATCCTTCCGAGGTCGGCGAAATGAGTACCAGTGTAATGGGCCGGTGTATACCCCGGTTAAAATAGGTGTACCAAATCCCTGTGGCATAAGAGGTGACCAGGGTTGCGTCAGGAAGGGCATCCGGTGTAAAACCTGTGCCAAATCACGATGCGGATCATATGGATGATCCGCTGTGGTGTCCCCTCACGGGAGCAGCCGAAAGAAGAAGAAGAGTATCATGTGAATTGTTTCCAACACTAAAATATAAAAGATCAATGTGTGTTTCTTCATTTTAGAATATGATTGAAATTTTTAATACCTGAACTTTATTCTCTCCAGTTAATCCGTATACATTAATCGAAAGGTTATTCTTTTTCTCAAATTTAGGAATATCTGTTAGTGGCATTGGGAATTTAAAATCTTTAATGTCCAAGGTATTCTCATATTTCATATATTGTTTTACACTTTCTCAATTCCAATTCGGAGGATGTAAGTGAGCAAGAGCAGACCAGAGAAAACATTTATTATCATTGTTCTTAATATTAACAACTGCCTTCTTTAGTTTTATTCATTTTGGTAATTCAATATAAGAAGAAGCTTTCAGAGGGTTTGATTTTAGAATGTCTATATCTAAAAAGACGGTTTTTTCAATATTACATCCACTTCCTACCACTGTATTATCAACATCCTCCTCTTGTATTGGTAGTTCTTCATAAACCCCACTATTCAAAAAATCTTGAAATGATGTTATAGAATGATCTGTTCTCAGAAAAGGACTTTGTTCTTCATCTTGTCTTTCAAATTCATTTTCACTCCCATATCAAACTTTAAAGTTTCCATTTCTTTTAATATCTTTATAATAACTTTTTCAACATCAGGTTTCACTATTTACATTGATTCAGCTATTGATGATGGACGAGGTTCTCCAAATTGAAAAATCCTTATTTTTATCTGCCCTTTAAATGCCCCTTCAGTGTTTTCAATATCATAGTCTCCCTTTACTTTAAACTCATTTTTCTTGTGTTTTTGTGATTGAACGTTATTCTTATAACTACTCTTCAAAACATCCTTTGAGCAGATATCACAATGTTTTCTTTCCAACTCAAGAGGAGATATTTGATGAAATAGATTAAATGTGTGTTTGTTGGTTCGAAGGTGTTTTTTATAATGCTTATATTCGTGATTACAAACATCACAGAACGTTGTATTCACCATATTTATATAATAAAACTTTGCTGAAACTAAAATTTTCTTGATGAAAATTTCGTTTATTTTACATTTGAACCTGTGCTAAAAACAATTTTAACCTCCAACTTTTTTCACTTAATAAATACAATGTTTCAAGACACAAAAGACAAGTTTCAATCAATCTCTTCATTTGTAAAAGATACTGAGAAATATGTCAAGGATGTAAAATTTAACAAAATAAATATAAAAACTATTGGATAAAAACAATTCTGGTAAATAATGAGTTGTTCAATTCCTTCAGTGGAAGGGCTTTTAGTATACCTGGAAGAACATCAATTAAAGTATCTCTAACAAAAGTTTCTCCTCTCCTTCTGGTAATATATTCAAAACTTGAAAAAGCAATGAAACAAGAAAAAGTATCAAAAAATAATAACCTTATGGATGAAGCTTAAGAAAGAAAAGATAAGACCATCTGTAATATGCAATGAGAAACTTGTATTTTTTTCAACAACCCGAAAGATGTAAATCCTGATGAAATACAGGATGTTTATATATCAGGTGAAATGACATTTCGTTCAATCGAAGTTAAGGATCATTTTAAAATTACCTTTAATATAAAAAATGTTGTAGTTGAATCTGGAAATGAAAAAGAGTATATAGATATCGATGGTCATATTATTAAATATGAGTCAATATGCAACTGAAAGTATCGATGAATTTCAGTTTCTGTAAAGTTTTACTTTATAAATATGCTGGACTTCCCTGATTCTCCATATGACAAATTTGAGAATTGTCCTACGTGTGATAGAGTGGGATTAAACACAGAGTCAAAATCCTATGAACAATGTATATTCTGTGATTATCTTCTAATTAATGATAATAAAAAATTCAAAAAGGAAAATAATTATTTTAGATTTACACCAAAAATGAATTACTTTACAAGATTGATTAGAGAAATGAATGTAAAGTATGAGGGTGATAACACACCTTTCCTTACAAGGGAAGAAACTTAAAGTATTAGAGAAATGTTCAAAGGATTGTTGTTATATATTATTCATGATTGTCATTTTCAGGGAAATATCAACACAAGATATTGCATAAATAAAATAATGGATCATCTTGAAATTAAACCTGAACTGAGGATAAAATATCGAGTTTCTAAAAAAAAACAAGAATAAATTAATAACCTTTTTTCCAAATATTTTAATGAATGATTTTTTTACCCATTTGGGAAAATAAGATAAAGTTTAACAATCACAAAAATCTTCCAAATTCATTAAGATGTCTCATAGTTGGTTCAAGCAGATGTGGAAAAACCTGCTTACTTTTGAAGATGCTCCTGACCCCAACTTTTTAGATTATGATAATTTAATAATTTTCACAAAGTCGAGTTTTCAACCAGAGTATCAACTACTCTCACAAGGTTTTAATGCTTGTCTTCAAAAAGAAGATATAATCGGTTTATTTAAACTTCAAAAAAACCTAAATGATAATGACATTGAAGATATAATTCAACTATTTTGTGATACACAGAGATGTAAAAGGAAATCAAAACCGATAACTTGTATTCTTAGTGATAATATGGATGATATACCGTCTCCCCAAGATTTGCTGAAATAAAAAAGAACCTCGTTATCTTTGATGATTGTGTTAATGAGAGAAACCAAAAGGTAATGGACAGCAACTACACAAGAGGGAGACATTCTTCTTGTAATTGTATTTATCTTAGTCATTCATACTTTCAACTTCCTCATCGTTCCATCAGAAACAATGCTTATACTTTTATTTTATTCAAGTTAAATTCAATAGATATAAATATTTTTGGAGAGATAATTGTTCGACATTATGCAGTAAAAAAGAATTTGCAGATTACGTGAAGCACACGACTGAAAAATATAAATATATTGTTGTGAAACAAGCTGAGATATTAAATGATATTTTCCAATGAATAAATGGATACGAAAGAAAGAGCAAGAAGATTTAAGGAACATCAAGAGTTGGTTTCAAAGGTTGTAAAACAACAGGAAGACATAAAGAAGAAACGCAGACAGAAACTAACGTGCAAAGAAGCATTTGAAAGAAAACAATAGAAATTTTTTAAACCACTTTTAAAAACTTCCCAAGAAAAAATTAAAGATGTTTCCACAGTTCCCACAGTAGAATATACTCCAAAAAACTTCAAATGTAAAAAAAGATTTTGATCAAATGACGGAGGATGAATTCGCGCATATAGGGGAATTAGAATATGATGAGGAAGGATTATTTCATCAACTGGAAGAGATTAATCACCCCCCCCCCTGCTTATATTGTGAATGCTCTTCAAAACAATGAATATTCAGCAGAATCAAAAACCAAAGCAGGATTCATTCCAACAGAACAACCAGCAATATTTCATCTTATTCAAGAAAAGGTATTGATATTTAATGATGAATTAAGGTTCTTGAGGTCTGCTCAACCACCTGTTCAACTAACCCCCAGATTAATGTTTCTTCTCACAAAAGATAGAAGACAAGCTTCAACTGTGAGGAATGAATCAAAGTATTTTGATAAACCATTGGATTTGGAAAATAATGATGATAGAGTATATATTGATCTGTTGAACTCTGTTGATTATAAGGTTAGTCTTTCTGGTAAACGAAGCAAGAATGAGAAGGAGAAACACATTATTCAGGCTTTAAGTATCCTTGCTTCAGGTATTAGATTTCTTCCAAATGACCCATCGCAATTAGTTAATAGATTGTTATTGTTGTTTGGTAGTAAGAAGGCTGGAAATAACAATTGTTTTAATGAAGCATCAGCCATTTTAGACTAGTTGATGAACATGAAAATAATTAATAAATATCAATATAAAGACATTTTATCTCATATTAAATAAGATGAGAAGCACAATCCTGAGTTTCAATTTCACAACAAGCGACCACACATCTTCATTCCCATACCCACGACAACTTGACCCAACAAAAGAATATGAGGCATCTTTATTGTCCATGGAAACTTATAATACCTTATTTAATATAACGGATAAAAATGACAAGTTTAGTTATTATCCGGGAAGTGGGTACAAAACGATAACACTCTCACCCGGAGCATATGAGATTTCTCAAATATCTTACAAAATTGCTCGTCTTATGAAAGAACAGGGTGATGAACCAAAAAATATTGTTATAGACATTCAAAAACATACTTCAAAATCAACGATTAAATTTAAAAATAACTCCAAGGTTGATTTCACAATTGATAATTCATTTAGAGAGTTATTGGGTTTCTCCTCAAAAAGATTGAAACTAATGGGACGTTTTACAGTGATAATGTCATTCAAATATCCTCAGGAATAAATTCGGGATTAATTCACTGTGATTTGATTGATGGTGCTTATAATGATGGAATAAAAACAAATACAATATTTTTATTCAGTGCATACCCAACCCCAATTGGCTATGAATTCAACATGGAACCCAAAAATCTGGTTTATCTCCCTGTGTCAGGAAAAACCATACACAGAGTAAATTTTAGGATAACCGACCAAGATAATCATATGATTTCTTTTAATGGGGAAGTTATATCCATCAGAATTCATGTACGTGAAGTTTTCCAATAAATAAATACGATGGTTATTGTGAGGAAACACGAGTTGGGAAAATATAAAATAATTACAGGGGATGGGATGTTCCTTTCCCCATACTACAAGGGTGAAGGTATGTATCTTGGTGGAGGATACTTTTAACCTAAGAGACAAAGGGGTGTCGGACATCAATTTAGAGGAGATGGTATAATTGATACTCTAATGGGTATTGGTTCAACTATTCTTAACTATAAAGAACTAATTGGTTCAACTGCTTCTGCTGTGGGAAATGTAGAATGTGCTCGAAAGTGCATAAAATATGGCCAAAAGGAATCTCATAAATTACAAGCAATTGAAGAAATTAAGAAAGGCAAAACTCAGTTGTCCCCCCAAGAACGACAGAAAATAATTAAAATACTTGGGTCAGGGTTTCAAAAGTTTTAACATCTTTTTTTCCCAAAATAAATACAAGTATGGAAGCAATTGATATTATCTATGATTTAGAAGATACGATTATCATCTTGAGCTCCACTAAAAAAGAAGATTACTTCAAGGTAAATGCAAAAACTGGAACAGACTGGAATGCAAATGGTACAAAAAGTTTTGAAATAAATAATGAACAAACCTATTTGAATCTATCCGAACGTTTCTTGTTGTGTAAATTTAAATTCACTCAGGCTGGGAAAAACACAAACGCTACACTCGTAAATGATTTCTTCTGGAATATATTTGATAGTGTTCGTTTGTACATTGGAACACAAGAAGTTGAAGCCATTGATTATGTCTCTGCTGTATCTGAAATGATGAAATTTACACTATATACATTCAGTGTTGGAATGGGAAAGGGGGCTTTCAAAGGTTTTATTCCTGATCTGTCAACGGGAACAACCACAGACCCTGGATATACTCAAAGGAAAGGAACATATCCTGATGATACAAAAGCAGTAAATACTTTTACTGTGGTAGTTCCTCTTAAAGGTATATTTGGATTTTGTGATCATGATAAAGTTCTGTATGGTCTTAAAATTAGATTTCAACTACAAAGGATTGATAATGAAAATAGATTACTTTTTGGTGTTCGTAGTGCCTTTGGTGATCAGAATAAATTTGTAATTGATGAAATGAGTTGGTATATTCGTGAATATACTCCTAATCTTAAAACAGATTTGTCATACCTCTCAGTGTGTACCTCCCTCATACCTCTCAAAACCACTCAGTGTGTGATACCTCAAAAGAAGATGTCAACACGTTAAACTAAACCAAACCACTTTCACGTGGAATTTGGGTTTTCTGGAAGGAAAGCCATGATATCTGTGGATCATTTTTTAAAAACCAGATGGCGATACTGCTACTGAGAAGAATAATGCATTGATTGATAATGCGAAGGTGAAACAACTTCCCGTTTCTCTTGATGGAACATTTTATCCACGAGATAGATTGGAAATTAATTGGGAAAAAATGATTATGCTGAAGCATACAAGTCTTACGAAAGGGTGTGTGAAAGTAATGGAAACAAAGAACCTATTTTGGATATGACAGCATTTAAAGTTTGTATACAATCTATGCATTTGACCTGAGCACTCAAAAGGAAACTATCAAGTCTAATCGAGTGGATACTTCCCTATACATTGAAAGAGGAGAGAGTGAAGAAGTTGACACATATTGTTTGCTTTTGGAAGAAACAGAATTACAGATTAATACAGATAATGGTGTTATGATTAGTCTCACATAATTTTTTGTTAAATAAATGGGTGGCAAAGTACCAACTGGGGTATATGTTAATCAAATCAATCTTCATAAACTCTCATCTTGTGTTCAGAATCAACAGTCTTGTACGATTAACATTAATACAATTCAGAGAAATGGAGCAGTAAGAATTGATGTTTTGCTCACAAGAGAACAGGTTAAAACCTTGAACGATACTGGCTCACTTAAAATTAAAATGACAAAACCAATGAAATGAGTTAAATGAATGAATGAAATGAGTTAAATGAATGAATGAATGAAATGAGTTGAAAAAATATTCAATAAGAGAGAAGAGTGGAAGATTTCTCCCATTTCTAATTTCTTTATTTGCTGGTTTAAGTGCGGTTGGAGCATTGACGGGTGGTATTTTAACAGCGGTGAAAACTGCCAACGAAAGGAAGGCTCAACTCCGGGCTCAAAAAGAATTGGAAAGACATAACAAAGAGTTGGAGAAATAAATTAATGGAAGTGGTGTAACTGTATATTTTGCTGAAAAACTTGAAGGTCTGCCTGATAAAGCGAGATTGTTTGTTGGAGATATGCTTTCTTCTATCGCACAAGCAGGTGTAAAATTAACTTAAAGAGGTAATGGATTATATCTTTCTAATAAATAAATGAGCATTGATGAGTGGTTTAAAGAATTTGGAAAGAATACAACATCAAATTTACAACTTGTCAAATATTGTAAGAAATTAAAAATTCATAATGTGGTTATTTGTATGAGAGATGAATTAACAAATGTGCCAAAACATACAAAGAATATTATTATGAACTTAGAAGATAATAATGGGAACGGTTCTCATTGAGTTTGTATTTTTAATAGTCAAGACAAATATTATTTTGATACTTTTGGTCTTCCACCACCTGTTGAAGTCATAAAATTCTTCCACAATGGTGTTTATCAAACATTTCAAGTCCAATAATTAAATTCCATGTGTTGTAGTCAATTACGTCAATATGTGTTATTTCAACTCAACAAAAATAAAAAAAATTATGACATTATTTTTAATCTAATATAAATGACTTATGTTGGAAAAGATGGTTCTATCTTTGGTGTATCCCCAGAACTGAATATTGATTTATCAAATTATTACACAATGGCACAGGCTGAATGACATAAATATAATATAACCAAAAATATTAATATGAAAAATGCTTATAAATGAAAAAAATTATCCAAGCCCGACTGACACGAATGACTTTGTGAGATTAAGTGATTTATCACAATATATATCCTTTAATAAAATGGCCATGTATTCCAAAGATACAGAAGCGTTGATTTTATCTCCAGGTCATACAGAATTCACAGTTCGAATTAAAATATATTTTTAGATAGAAGGGCGTTTCCTTTGTATGAGAATAGAACAATGGGGGTATGATATGAAGGATTTAGGGTATAATTGTTCATTTAAAATTGACCATTAAGACCTGGAACAATTAAATCAGTCTCGTAAGGAAGAATATTATCCACTTGGGAGAGTGAATGGGTTTTGTGGAAGCACGATTTGTAAACAACAAATAAAAGAATTTAATAAGGGTAAATATAATAATGGTTTGACCTAGTTTCTATCATGAAAGTTAAAAAAACAGGATTATATATAATAAGAAAGGAAATACAAAATGATTTAACTATGGGAAGATGGGGAGATGTTTCCTGTCGTAATATTATTCTAACATATATTTCTAATACATTAATGACGGCAAGAAGGCTTCAAGAAAATTTGTTTCTGTGTCCAAGCATACCTTCAAGAAAAGGGTATTCAGTATTTTAATAAGTATGTTCTACAACATAAGAATGAGGTATTTTCAATAAAAGATTGGCATTATGCTGATGTTTATAAACCGGCAAATTTAGATTTAATTAGAATGTTAAATAATGAAAAAATTATAAAGTTAAGAAAACGTAAGGCTCTTTTAGAAACTCAAAAGAAATTTTAATGGTTTCCTGTTGTAAAAAAATTATTTTGGAAACAGGAATAGCAAGAAATCCTGATGAATATTTGTATGATATTCTATTGGGTGTAAGCGATTAAAGGATAGTAAGAGACGAGGAAGTTGAAGAGAGAGAAGAGGAGGAAAAGGAGAAGAGAGAGAAGGAGGAGAGGGAGAAGAAAGAGGAAAGAGAGAAGAGAGAGAAGAGAGAGAAGGAGGAGAGGGAGGAGAGGGAGGAGAGGGAGGAGAGGGAGGAAAGAGCGAGACTAAATAAATTTGAAAATATGGAAACCAGTGAGATTGAAAAAAGATTGGGGGTATTTCAGAAAATAACTCAACCCACCGAGGAGCAAAATAAATAATTGACAAGTCGATTTGCAATATTTTCGACAAGACTACTGACATCGGCACGATATTCATTTTAATTCAAGTTTTTCATTTTTTTCTTTTATAAATGGAGGAGAGAGTGAAGGCATTTCTAAGGATTCTTTATGTTTTAATAATTAAGATTCAAATGTGCATGTTGGAAACTAAAAAGGTTTTTGCACTCTGTCGGAATTTTTCTCATAAATAAATGAGTTATTGTCTTAAATGTAAAAAGAAAACTAATACTAAAAATATTTCATATTTTAAAAGCAAAAATAACAGGGTTACACAAAAAGGTATATGTTCGGTATGTGGTTCAAAAAAAAAAATTCAATTTATCTCCAAACACAAACTCGGAGGAAATATACAAAAGTTTTTATCAGGAAGTAAATTTACAACTACTGGAACACCAGGGGAATTACATCTTCCAGGGTATTCTTTCTGTGGTCCATGCACAAACTTGGATAAAAGATTAGATGAGGCAGACAATCCTAAATCATGGAGTGAGCCCATCAATAGAGTTGATGAAGTGTGCATGAGACACGATATTGATTATGGGAATACCACAACTTTGGAAGAAAAGAATGAAGCCGATGGAGAAATGTTGTATAATTTGTCTCTGATACAAAATCCAACCTTGAGAGAAAAAGTTGATAGGTTCATCGTGAAGAAGATGATCAGTGCTAAATTGAAACTTGGACTTGGAAATTCAAAAAACTTATAGACTCTAATGATGTCATTAAGATTGAAGAGCAATTAGCTTATGAATTACATAAACCAATATTCACAAAGTTTCAGAGTAGGAAGGTTTATTCCAAGGAAGTTGATTATATCTGGTCCGCTGATTTGATTGAACTCAATAATGATAAGGGGTACAAGTATGCTTTAACCGTTATTGATTTGAGGAGAAGATACGCATGGGTTGTCCCTTCAAAAAAACAAAACAGGTAATACCCTTATGTTAGCCTTTCAACAGATATTTAATAAAAGTAAGAGAAAACCTAAAAAATTGTGGACTGATGAGGGTAGAGAGTTTTATAACAAGACATTTATGAATTTTCTCAAAAATAACTATTACATTATACAGTACCTTGAAAGAAGGAAAGGCCGTTGTTGTGGAACGTTTTAATCGTACCTTAAAAGAGAGCCTATATAAAAAATTCACAGAACTCGGTTCACAACAATGGTCATCTTTTATTCAGGATATTGTGGATAAGTATAATGACATGATTCACACGTCAACAAATATGAAACCATCAGAATCATTTACAAAATTAAAATATGAAAAAGAGATTAATATCAGAAAACCTAAGTTCAAAGTTGGTTATATCGTAAGAATATATAGGTGGAAATCTCATTTTGAAAAAGGTTATATTAAACGATGGACGAACAAACTTTTTAAAATTGTTTATGTAATAGATACGGTTCCTTGGACTTATAAGATATATGATTTAGAAGGGGAAGATATTTTAGGTTCATTTTATTCACAGGAATTATAAAAGACAAAGATAAATTGAAATTTTTTTTTTTGACTCCACCCACACAAACCTCTGTTCCAACAAATCCCTGTCCCAACAAACCCCTGTTCCAACAAACCCAACACTATTAAACACCATATCGCAGGTAGTACACTTTCAATCATGTCCTAGTAGCATACGCTTCTTCAGATTAAAAATACTACTAAATGTTTTATCACAGATTTTACAATGTCTTAGTTGTTTTCTTTTAACTCGTGTATGAATTTTAGAATCCATTTATTTACCAATAATTTAACTCTAATTTTATGCTTAAACGAAATGTTTTTTCCCATAAAAAAACAACAATTATTAAGCAATTTACGTTCTCTTTTAGCTGAAGGATGCTTCATAAGAGCAAGACATTCCTTTAAAACTGGTAATGATTCCTTTATTTTTTCACTAGATTTTGGCTTTAAAAAGGCCTCTATAAACGACACCATTATTTTAACAATACTCTCTAAAACTCGTATACTCATTACCATAGTTTATATTTTCAGTTATTATTTCAAGGTCATAAAAGATTGTTTCAAAATCACTTTCAAACTTATCTAGAGTTGGCTTATCTGGAACATTTTCTAGTTCAGCTTCAAGTTGTTTGATAGACATTTTAAGAGTCCATTTATTCATAATTTTTTTCATTAAAACTAAATGCTTAATTCACCCATAATATTAATCAATTTGCGTTTTAACTTCCTCAATTTGTATTAAATTAAAGCTTATTTTATTATAATCATCCCTATTTATAATTGACCTAAATCTCATTATTCCTCTTACACCCTTCTTTTGAATATCCTTATCAGTCTGAAAATTATTACAAAATACACCATTCTGATCAAGATTCTTCTCAATCTTTGAATCAAACTCCAGATTAAGTTTTTCAATAATCTCAATAGCAAATGGTGATACTCCAGAAAAAAACAACTTTCACTCCAGTTTTAAAAACATATGCTGTTCCTTCAAACTCAATATCAGATGAATAATTAGAAATAACATCTATCAAAAAGTTAGAATGTTTTCCTTTTCTTAGTTTGACTTCTTTTACATATTCCGTCTTTTCACTTGAAATCTCTTGGAATCGTTGTAATGTGTCTGAAAACATCTTTATTTAGAGTTAAACAAAACTCTATTTTAACTAAAAATTTAACCCTTAAATATGGAGAATAAACTAACTATCTGGAAGTTTTGTGATAGATAAGCCCTTATTATTTATAAATATTCTTCTTTCTGTTTAAATTGCGAATCAGAAACAATACATGATAAGAGAAAGTTTAATAAGGAAAAGGGGTATCTTAAAAAATATGAAGATTCAAATGTTTTATTTTTAAATATTTTAGATGGGGATTATTGTGCAAAGAAAATTAAACTTTTGAAGGAATTTGAGAATGAACAGATCTTTATAGGTTCAATAAGTGAGCTAAAAAATATGCATTGGTTCATTAAAAAAATTGTCCACCCATCCATATAAGCTCCACCCCCACATTCACCCATCCACTCATCCACCCATCTATTCACCCATCCACATCAAACCTCACCCACATAAACCCTGCCCACACATGCTCCACCCATATAAACCCCACCCACAGAAGTCCCCACGTCCCTACGTCCCCACGTCCCCACGTCCCCACGTCCACACTTCCCCACGTCCCTACGTCCCTACGTCCCCACGTCCCCACGTCCCCACGTCCCCACGTCCCCACGTCCCCACTTCCCCACGTCCCAATGTCCCAATGTCCCCACGTCCCCACGTCCCCACGTCCCAACGTCCCAACGTCCCAATGTCCCCACGTCCCCACGTCCCCACGTCCCCACGTCCCACTCCCCACGCTTCCCCACGTCCCCACGTCCCACTCCCCACCCTTCCCCACATCCCAACGTCCCCACTTCCCCACGTCCCAATGTCCCAACGTCCCAACGTCCCCACGTCCCCACGTCCCCACGTCCCAACATCTCAACGTCCCAATGTCCCCACGTCCCCACGTTCCCACGTCCCACTCCCCACCCTTCCCCACGTCCCCACGTCCCACTCCCCACCCTTCCCCACATCCCAACGTCCCCACGTCCCCACGTCACAATGTCCCAATGTCCCAACGTCCCCACGTCCCCACGTCCCCACGTCCCCACATCCCCACGTCCCCACGTCCCAACGTCCCAACGTCCCAACGTCCCAACGTCCCAACGTCCCAACGTCCCAACGTCCCAACGTCCCAACGTCCCCACGTCCCCACGTCCCCACGTCCCCACGTCCCCACGTCCCCACGTCCCAACGTCCCCACGTCCCCCACTTCCCCCACTTCCCCCACGTCCCCCACGTCCCCCACGTCCCCCACGTCCCCCACGTCCCCCACGTCCCCCACGTCCCCACGTCCCCACGTCCCCACGTCCCCACGTCCCCACGTCCCCACGTCCCAACGTCCCAACGTCCCCACGTCCCCACGTCCCCACGACCCCACGTCCCCACGTCCCCACGTCCCCACGTCCCCCACGTCCCCACGTCCCCACGTCCCCACGTCCCCACGTCCCTACGTCCCCACGTCCCCACGTCCCCACGTCCCAACGTCCCAACGTCCCCACGTCCCACTCCCCACCCTTCCCCACACACAACATATTTATTTAATTAAAAAAGTGTCCCTAGGTTAAAAGGGGAGACAAATAAATATACCTTGGGATAAAAAGGGGGTTTATTTTTAGGGAAAAAAATATGAATCGCTGAAAATCCCCCATTCATTTACATGGCGAAAAGTGAGCCAGAATCAGTATATTCACCCTACTCCTGTTGCTTTGTTTGTCAATGGTGATTGATTCCACATGGGGTGCCATGAAGTTTAACGCACAAGTTATTAGGGAAGAGAGTCAGCGCGATGGCTCACCAGGGATAACTCGTGAACCGCTTTGCCAAATTCCACATGGGTCAGATGTGGATCATTAAAGATAAGCTTTATATTTGACCTTAAACCCTTTGAACCCTCTGTTCCTTGTACATTCGACTCCCTCACCCTGGGCTCCCTGGAGAAAGATCCGGCCGCTCGGTTATATGGAGGTTTGAATAGTGGCCGGTAAATCGGCCGCTGGGGTTCAAAGGGCTAATGTTGTAACTATATATTCACAAGATTACGGTATGTCAGAATGAAGTTGCACAAAACTTCAGCTTCGTGATTTATTTTTCCCCATTGTGGAGATGCGTACTGCATGTACAGCTGGCTATTTGTGACTTTTTCTTGAAATGTTGTTTCACATTTGCAGATCGTATCCAAAATTATTAGATCTGTGTTGAAATGCATTCATGTATTTGCTCACCTCCATTCATTAATTTCTCTATTTTTTTTAATCTGTGGAACTGACTCACCATGTCTGTTGCCCCGTTCACTTCCTTCCACTCCTTAAAGAGTGGCGTCCATCATTACTTTTTGATTTTCCCTCTACCCACCTCTAATCTCTTGTACTCTGACACCCCTCTATTCCTTATTTCATGAATTCACTTATTTATTCTCCCTTTTCCATTCCTGCCACTCAACAACCCATTTACATTGTTTTTGTCCATTTTCTTTTTTTGTCTGCCTGTTTCTGTTTTACCCTCTTTTCGTCTGTAGAGCTGTTGCTCTCTGTTGTTTAGCTTTTACTTCCACAGCTTCTTCAAATAAGCATGCACCTGGATGACTACAAAATAACAGGATGCATATTGATACAAACATTGTTTCACAGTCAATTTTTTTAAAGTTTACATTACTGTTCTCAAGTTATTGTTTGAAAGATTAGACAGACAGACTCAATTGACTAATGTATTCTTTTTTCTTTTCTTCCTCCATTTTCTATGTTGTTCCATTCCCAAACTGCAGGTGGTGGAGTTGAAGTTGATGATCGATGGGCTGGAGAAAGAACGAGATTTCTATTTTGGAAAACTTCGAGATATCGAGCTCATCTGCCAGGAGCATGAGAATGAAAATGATCCCTTGCTTCACAAAGTCCTTGACATACTTTATGCTACTGAGGTGCCCCAGCAATATGTTTCCTTGATACTGTTGACTCTTGATCATTTGAATATATTTTGGAGAGTGTTTCAATTGGCAAAAATCAAGATGAGTAAGAATTTTGTTGAAATATTTATTGGTGGTTCTCTCATTGTATAGCATTTGGAAATTAAACCCATGTCCATTCACTTATGCTACTTTACTGGACATTAAATGTTGTTCAAAAGCTGCCAGGAGGCCATAAATATGATTGACATATAAACACAAAATTGAGCACAAACATGAAAAATGGATTTGTTTACCTGTAAAAAAAAAAAGAATTATGCCAATAGACTGAATGGAATGAAGATAAAATCATTGTGGAGGATGGTGATCCTTAGACATCTCTGCTGTACAAGGTGTAGTCACAATGGAGCTTGCTTTACATACTTCGCCGAGCAATCGCTGGCACCATGACCAAGACATTCAAAAATTGCTGCCCTAACCTCACATTCCCCCTGTCCCATGGGAAGAAGTGCAAATGGGTCAACCCCCAAGGAGCTCAGTATGCCCTTTAGCTGGCCATGCGTAGTGGCAGTAGCAGAAGTGCAAGTAGTGTTCTGCACATTCAGCACATTCCATGATTGCAGTGAGAATCCTATGGAGCATTTTCCATGAAATTCATATCAATGCCAGATTTTGTTTCAAGGATTGCTTCATAATTTGGAATCCCAATTTTTGTGTTATAATAGATTTTCATTGAATAAGTATCACAAGGTTTGGTGAATAAGTCGGTGGTCTAAAAATTACAAAAGTGTAATGTTCAAATAGAGTCAAAAAAATTTAAAAGGGAAAAATGCCAATTTCGTCAACGTCATTCACTATTGTGCTTTCATCTCGTTTTAATGTAAAATGTATATTATGTTCCACGCGTATCTTGCCTCATGCATATTTATGCTCTGCCCATGTCTTGCCTCATGCGCATTTATGCTCTGCCCATGTGTTGCTTCATTTTGGTCGATGAGAGCGAGCATACTTTTCCCTGGTCTGGTGGGACGTGTGCATGTACCTGGAGAAGGCATGGTTTTTACCGATGGATTTGTAGTATTTTTAAATGAAAGAAAAGGTGATTTGAAATTGTAAGTGTTCGTTAAACTGACTGGAGCATCTTATTCAAGAATCAGTACACGTAGACCATTCCAGGATAGTAAAAACCTGATTTAACACTCGTCTCACCACCGGGAGGAAGCATAGCCACCATGTCAAGCTCACGACATATGCGGTTTTTCGCTGGCGCCGTTGGTTCGTCGAGAACCGCCATGTCGAGCTCGCTTCACACGTTGTCTGTTGCTGGTTCATCCAACTCTTCCAGGTCTTTGCTGTTGTTGAAGGCCAAAGCAGAAGCAGCTGCCATGGGATGCAAGTCGCACAAAGCTCGATTGCTACTTGAACAGCAACAGATACATATCGAACAGCAACAGAGTTATTTCAAACAGCAGCAGAGTCATCTCAAGCAGCATCAGATGTAACAATAATTGAAAGCAACCAAGCAACATATATATTTTGAATATCTGAAAAGGGAGGAAGATGCTGCCATGGTTTGGGCCCACTTGTATGCGATGTCTGACGCTCTGTGTTGGGGTGGATTCGACAACATTTCGGCAGCTGGATCACCAACACCTGCAGAGAAGGTGGGAATACTGTTGTCCAAGAATATCAGGTCTTCACACCATCCATTCTATCTGGAGACGATAATGAAGGTATTCCACTGGATACCCAGGTAATGCCGACCCAGCTCAATCGCTCAAACCAGTGTCATTTCACACAGACTCCTTTCACCAGCCATCAATGCTGCAGCACCAGCTTCCATGGAGAACTCATCAACATCAAATGTGTCCAATAGGAAAGTTTTGTCTGTTCAGTATAACACTATGCCAGCTCCTGGTCTATCGTTTGCAACTTATCGGACACCAACTACTGCCTGACGAACAACCTTTGTGCCATCTTCCTTCTCCAATGCTACATGTCATGGTTGAATATCGACCTCCACGCTGTAAAGGTGCCCCATTATGTCACAAATCCGGCTCCGGTTTTTGACCGCTTGATATCCCACCATGTACACTGACCTTATGTCGCCGCCCAGTTGGATTACAACCGACAACCAACTGAGTTATTTCTCACAAAATCCAATGCATACCCATGCTGTACCTGCATACGATGTGAGGATGTACAACATACATCCGGTAACAACATTACCAGTGTCCAGCCATTCATTATCGGGTCAACAAGTCAAGCCATAAATCATGCCAACAGTGATGCCTGCCTTGCAGGACTGTGTATGGTAAACTATTTGTCTCATCTGAGACTTGGTTTCAAATAGAATGTCAGTTTGACAATAAGCCTGAGAAATTCAGGACAAGGCATGTGGCCTTCCAGAACATCATCAGAGGAGTACCGCTAGCTGCTAGAGCAATTCGAGATGAACAGCTGAACCGAGTCTACATTTCTAACCCTGAGGCCGGTTTAGAGCAGGTCTGGAATCACCTTCAAGAAAGATTCGGTAGCGATGAAGCAGTTACACAATAATTTCTAAACAAGCTGGAACTTTTGCCTCAAGTCTGTCCTCATGACCACAAACATTGTCGAAGTTTAGCGACATCATCGAGGAAATAGAGGCTGCCAAAAACGATAGTTCCCTTCCCAGACATGCAGCTTTGGATATATCTCTGTTCCACAAACCAATCATAGACAATCTTCCACCTGACCTCGTAGATCATTGGAGGATGCAGGCTTTCAAGGATAAAGAAACCTAAAATCTCACCTTTCCTACATTTCAATGCTCACATCCTTCTTTTGGCACAATGCAAAGATTCGAAATGACCTCAGTCTGATGGTTTCCTCAGGATATAATGACGGATCATGTTGTTCTGCTACTAAGGCGATGAAGGCTCCACTCACCATGAAGAACAGAATGTCTGCCTTCACTAGTGACACTCTTCCAAGGGTCAGAGTAAGCAAGACCAAATTCAGGGGTGAATTGCTGCCACAGATTGTCGAAGATCCGACCACAGCAGTTGTGGCGCCTTCTGAAAATCAGCACACTCGTCATCAAATGGAAGATCCGCAACAATTTTGCCCTATTCACAGGACCAAACATCATCTTGCGCATTGCAGAACACTCAAAGCAAAAATATTGCAATCCAGATTCATCCTTCTTAACCAATAGAAAATATGTACCAGATGTGCTCTGTCAACTAACCATTCAGCCAAGGAGTGTCAAGTAAGATTGCATTGTCCTCACTGCGACAGCACCCGTCATTGCTCAGCAATTCATGATGCCATTTGTGCTACCATCAATGGACTGGTAGGGAAGCAATTTATCAGGGACTCTTTGAAACCTGAGAGTGTCGGATGGACTTCGAAAACATGGCAAGGAGCAACCCTCAGTGATTAACAGGTGTATGGACATTTGTGGTAGGAGTGGATCCAGATGGAGGTCTTATTCTAAAATCTGTCTTGTGAAGGTATTCATCGCTGGTAATCCTCAAAACTTTCTGAAAACTTATGCTGTGTTGGATGACAAGTCAAATCGGTCTCTGGGCCGCAGAGAACTGTTTGACTACTTCAACGTGCCAAATAATCGAGTCCCCAATGAACCCAAAACCTGCTCTGGAACTATAGCAGTGGTAGATGGGTCAGGAATCGAGTAATCAAATCTTTCAATGGAATTGGCCACCTGCCATTTCCGGAGCTAACCAAATGTTATGCTATTCCTTGTAATTCCTCTGAGATTCCAACACGGAGGTCACAAGCTCCACTCACATGCACGTCCTTTCGCTGAAATGTTTCCCGAACCTGAAGAAGAAGCGGCCATCTTGCTGTTAATTGGATGAGATGCTCTTCCGCTGCTTTAGGTCAGAGAATCTCGTAATGGACCACATAATGCTCCATGGGCACAATATATGGACCTTGGATGGGTGATAATTGGTGATTTATGTCTCGACAATGGAAGACTATCAGTCTGTTTTCCATGCCCTCATCATGTGACCGTCAAGGACATCATCCTGCCACATCATCCCGTACCTTCAGGTCAGCTCTTCAGGAGATCCTGCGACCACAGTGCCTATGACGATTGGGTCGGCAGTGACGTCTTTCAGCTAACAAGGAATGATGACAAGCTGGGTCACTCCAGAGAAGACAACTGATTTCTCGCAATTATGGAAGATGGATTCATCAGGAATGACAATAACAATTGGGTGGCTGAACGCTTTTCCAAAGAGACCTCGTCAATAGTCTCCTCAGGGTATTCATACACTCAGACAGGAACCCATCGCCATCATGGCTGAGGTAAAGCAAAGGATCCATAAGAGTACATCATTGAAAAAAAAAAAATGGAACTGGAACTACGGGATAACCAACATTGACCCGGCAGACCTGGCCACTCGCTCCATCAGAGCTTATGACCTGATGGAGTAATTATGGCTCTCTGGGCCAACATTTATCTTGGATTCTGAATGACCCCGTTAAACCCACTTTGCCTGGTGTAGGGTTGGTTACCAATCTGGAGTTTAGTTCCATTGCCATATTAACCACCAAGCATGAATGTTCATTTGGAACACGTTTCACACGTTCCTCGAAGTTGATGTTCAAGACATTGCCTCTTTGTTCACCAGGTGATTTGGGTCATCTTGCAAACATCTTTGGCTATTTAGTGACGACGTTAATAGCATTTGGCAAACACCTTCTGGTCATGATGGTGCAAAGAATATCTTCCGACCTTGCGGCCCTGTATGTGAGAGAAAGTCAAGAAATGCAACATTTGTGGCACTGATATCGACCTGCTGAAGGTGTATGTGTGCACAAGAACGACTGGCCTGATGGACGTGCGATTGAGACATCGCCCAGCGCAAACGGTCAAGTTCGAAAAGTGTGAATCCACACCATGAATGACGACAAACCCATTTCTACCTGTGACCCATAACTCAGGTCGTGCTGATTATGCCAGTGAGGGAAGAGTGAATTTGTGAGTGAGTGTGTGTGTGGTGTGTGTGTGTGTGTGTGTGTGTGTGTGTGTGTGTGTGTGTGTGTGTGTGTGTGTGACAGACAGACAGACAGACAGACAGACAGACAGACAGACAGACAGACAGACAGACAGACAGACAAACAGACATTCCTGTATGTATATATATCTATACGAATAAATGGTAGTGTGTGTCTGTCCGTCTCCTCCATAACTCCAAAATCGTGAAACCTTGTGGCCCCAAACTTCGCATGCATACTAAAGGAATTCCATGGCAGTGCATGAGTTAAGATTGGGTGTTAGGGTTTAACACCCTTTTTGAAGATAATTAATGAACTTATTTAATTATCCTTTATCAAGGCTCATCTTTGGTCACCTCCTGTCATTCACTGGGGGGGGGTCTTGATTTGCCATCTTTTTTGGCCTGCTCAACAATGGCTTAACTTGGAACAGGCCTCAATGGTTTCTTAATGATGAAGTTTGTTGGTTTTTTTTCACTTTCCTCACTTGTATGATCAAATGCCTGATCATCGTACCTATGGATTGCTGGATACATTGCAATACTTATAAACACCCGGAGATGCCAGCGTTCGTGGCTTTATTTCATTTCCTCATGTGCCATAACTTCTAGAATCTCTGAATCTGAGCCGAATTTCAAAATTTATACTGTTGAATTGAACTTATCAGCAGTTCCGACTGCGAAAGAAGTTCATTTGTCCAATTTCGACATTGCTTGAAATTCCGGATGCATGGTGTTCATTTGACTGATTGGCGATCACTAATCGCTTGCCAAGCCAGCCATTCCTGATCAACCATTTCGTTGGAGTGCTTGCTTGAGTGCTTAAGCCACTTATCAAGCTTGTTTGTTTGTTTCCAAGCCCTGACCATACACGGCAAAAGTACTCGCACTGTCCCTGAATATACAGTATCTATCGACCACCTGTGTTTCGCCCTGCATTGTCGGGCAGTGGCTCACCCACAAAAAAATGGGCAATTTTATTTTACATGATGTTTCACATTTTTGAACGATCTTCTTTCATTATTCTACCCGTCACTTCGACAGATAGATTCATGTTAAAAAATTAAACGTCTCATTTTGAAAAGTTTTTTTTTTCAACCATTTGGTAAAGCCACTTGGCAGGTGCTCTTCAAGCTTCGATCTCCACAAGCTTCCATGATAACACCGTGGCATGGTTCTCCGTGAGGACATCTCTGAAGTTAGGAAGGCAAAATAAATTAGATGACTACAATGAGTAAAAAATATTTTCATTTGTTACAAAGCAATTAATTTTCACATCATGGCAGGATTGCCGAGAGGTATGCACGCTCGCTCTAAGCTGTCTAGCCTGAGTTTGAATCCTGATCCAGCTATAAACTGTCATCCATGTGTTTCACAGGCAGGGCGATTCATCAATATGTGTGCCATCTCTTTGATGGATGTTAAACTGGAAGTAAAATATAAGTAAAAATATCTATCTTTCTGGAATTTCCCTGACCAACCAATTAATTAATTATATACACAGGCATTTCATGACCAAACCGATTTTCGTTGGCTCTAATGTTTATTTTTGTCCCATATGTGAATTGCATGTCCATCAGTTTGTTTATAAGCCTTGAAAAGTTAGGCGAAAACTAAGGGTTTTTTATTGTTATTATTATAAAATATTCCACTATTTTCTTTCTTCTGCATTATGAGAACATACCTTCATTGGGCGGTGCATATTAGACCACTGCTGAGATCGCTGTGATCAAAACATGCATTATGTCATTTTCTCTGCATGAGCTGTAATCAAACTCTAACTTTGTTTCCTCAAAACAGCACCATTATTTAATGATAGAAGACATATTGTAAAGTCTTCAAATGTACACCAGAGGCCCATGAAGCCTCCGAGCTTTGTGGAGTAAAAAGTTGGTGGTGATTTCTGGGCCGCTTGGTAGTTGGGAAATGAGAGTTGGGGGACAAAATCCCCCGAAATTTTACATTTAAGTGAATTGGTCCCACAACTGACAATTCCCAAAAATCGCTCTCCAAAATACAACTTCTCCCCTTCATGTGTTTGACGGTCATAATGATATTGAAGTAATAATGATCAAAATCATCTTTCATCTCCATGTTATCATCTTTCCATATTTACGTTAATTAATTGATTATTAAAGACCATTGGGCGCTGGTCATTGAAGTCAAAAAGAGAGCTGATGATTTTCGTATTCTTCTTATGACTTGAAAAGAGAGCCGATGATTTGTATTGTGGTTTATCATCAAAGTGTTTGATTTTCTTATGGCTTTTATCATCATTGAGAATGTTAAAAAATAGTATGTTGGGATTTGTTGCTTGTCTTAAATATATTTGTGGAGCAGACATGAAATGATAAACCTCTCAACGTTCTGGTCTGAGCTCCTGAGCCACAAATCATTTTTAGATTGTCATAAATTATAATCCCGTTGATTATTTGACAACCATCAAAGCTTTGTGTCCATTCGTGGATGTTTATGTTTTTTTAATCCTTTATTTTGTCATTAACATTATTCACTTCTTTGTTTTATATGCTTGTGTCTTGGTTATTTCTGCAATAAGGCTTATTTGATATTTTTCACATCCGTGATTGTTTCCATTTAAATACCAAGGCTGTGATTTTCTCAATTCCTTGGTCTGGTTACTACTTGGTTCACTCATTTATATAGCAGTAAAAAGGTGTTCGTAGACTGTTAAAATCCCCCCCCAACCCAATTAATTTTTTTCTTAGCACTTATGTACAGGTAGTGGACGAAATAATGGAAACACCTGGGTAAATGAGGGACACCAAATATATTGAAAGCAATAGCTTTCACACAGGTGTGGCCCATGTGTTAATGAGGCAAATAACATCCCCGCATGCTGAGGGTCATGTAAAAAATGCTGCACTGGCATGGTTGCCTGTAATTATGTCGAGCATGGCTGCAAGAGAATACCTTGGTGACTTTGAAAGAGGGATGATTGTTGAGGTACTTTTGGCAGGAGTTTCAGTGACAAAGACAGCTCAACTTGCTGATGTTTCATGACTGATGGTGTCTTAGGTGATGTCGGCATGGAACACCAAGGGAAAGACATCATCCATCAGAAAATGGTAATAGTGGGCAGAAGTGCATACACCAGGATCGTGATATCCATGCATTAATTTGAAGTGGAAGGCAGGGAAGTGAGCAACTGCAGATCAATTGACTGACTTTCAACATGTGGTGTGAGCAGCCAATTTCATCATCAACATGTGGTGTGAGCAGCCAGTTTCATCATCAACATGTGGTGTGAGCAGCCAGTTTCATCAAAAATGGTCTGCCAATAACTCCACAGAGTGGAATATCATCGTCGGGTTGCAGTTCACAAACCGCTCATCACACCTGGCAAGACACATCTGAAAGTCCAGTGGTGCAAAGAGCACAGGCAATAGATTACCGAGCAGTAGAGAAATGTGATATGATCAGATAAATCATCCTTCACCATGTTCTCACCAAATAGATGAGTGCACATGTGGTGCTAACCAAAAGAACTCCACAACCCCGAGTGCTTGGTTCCAACAGTGAAGGGTTTTGTAATGGTGGTTTTGTAATGTTGCGGAGCACATTTTTCTGGCATAGTTTGGCTGCAGTCATTCCCTTAGAAGGCAAGATCAATGCCAATCACTACTTAATGGGACTGAGTGATCATCTTCATACCCATGTTGCAGAATTTCTTTCCTGCCTGGAAGGGTGTCTTCCAGGCTGACAATGCCCCCATCCACAGAGCATGTGTGCTCACCTAATGGTTTGATGAGCATGACACGGATGGTATCCACATGTCATAGCCTTCTCATTCACCAGATCTGAATCCAATCGAGCATTTATGAGATATTCTGGAACGATGCCTGAGACAGCATTTTCAACTCCATCAAACATGCATGAGTTGATTGACTTTCTCATGGAAGAATGTTACCGCATCCCTCCTGCAGAATTCCAGATGCTGGTTGACTGTGCCATGACACATACAGGCCATACTGGCTGCACGTGGTGACCCAATGCTCTATTAAGTTATGTTACATTTGCGTTTCCATTTTTTTGTCCACTATCTGTATATTTTAACACTTGTAACTTATATAAGGGAGGGTGTCAATTCCATTTTCGAAAATGTATCTTTTATCATCATACACATCCAGAACCTTTTTTTTACTTTTTCAGAGCACAGTTAGTTGATCATTATAACTTATTTTGGTATTTTTTCTCTGTACTCTTCTTTCTTCAAAACTAAACAGTTGTAATAATGTTCAAAATTTGTTGTCTCTGATTACATTCTTCTTTATCCCTTTCATTTTTTCGACACATTTTAAAAACACCATTCTTTGAATAATCTCTATTATAATACCAAGCTTGCACACGATCCCTATGAAATTGCTTTGGCACTGAGCGGACATGCCGACAATGTTTGGGAGGTCTTGGCGTTCCATAGTACCACTTGCATTTTGCACAATGCACATTTTTATAATTTCCCATGTACCGTCTGCCATCTGCTACCAGCTATGTTGTACTGCTATCCCGTGCATGTGCGCGGGTATCGCTAGTAATATTTATAAGCCTTGGCTCTCAATCCGACAAATTCACTCATTATTGCTCCACAGAACTTGTCTTTAAATTTTCCAATCACTTTTTATTTTTCATCGAGAATAGACTACATTCATTTTTAAAATTGCTTGTGTCATAATGTTTGTTTGTTTTCATATCCTCATAAATGTCTTCGGTTTTAATTTCCACTATAAACAGTCTGTGTCCATATTGAGGAGATTAACTCTTTCATCATATTTCTTCTTTAAATTGTTGAAGAAATAGTTATACATGAATGGGTGACTTTTACAAGTCAAGTGTTGAACTTTCTCCTTAAATGGGTTTATCCATCATGATGCTTTCCTTCACCATATGAATAGCACAAAAGTTCTCAAAAAGATTTCCACCAGTTTGAAACTCGGTTTATTAATTATTTTTTTAGCCTGTTCCCAAGATGCACTCAGTCTTATGTTTTGTCTATTTCTTACATTTTTAACTGAGCACATTTATTCAACAAGCACAACGAGGTTTATTCATTCAACAATAGCAGTTATTCACGATAGCAATCCTGAGTATGTATTTACAATGGATGGACAGAAATTGCAATGAAAAGGTACAACAGAAAAGTAATTCTTCTTTTCCCTTACGGAGCCCACTTACACATTCTTAATTGTGATAGACACAGGACATGGCCATCAATCATTCTGGAACAATGCAGAGAGGAAGAAGAGAGTCGATAGAGTGCAGAATAGAGCATGGTTATGGTTCCTCCTCACCTCACACAGATGTGTGTAAGATCGTACCGCGTGCAGACACGTGCAGGGTGAAGCATGCAGCTTGCAAGCCCGGACTGTGTGCAGATTCATGCAGCATGCAAGCTTCCCCTTCGTGGCTTTTTCGGTCAGAAAAGGTAGACGTGAGCACAGGCTTGGCCAATAGACTTGTGTTAAGGAGAGTTTGATGGACGGGAGTGAGATTAATCAAAAGTCCTGGTACAAGAGATGAGTTGAGAGCGGAATTGAGACTACTCCTGGCAGAGAAGACATGTCAAGAGTCGAAGCAATCGGCAGATCGAGTTGCTTGTCGGTCCACCTGTGGAGGAATGCTTATTGAATGTCTCTGGTTCAAGGTCTTCCATGAACATCTACTCTCTTATGGAGATTAAAACCATCAGCTCTTACAACCAACTTCATTCACTCGTTTTCACATTCACTCTCGCTATGGAGTTCAAAACTGATCTGCTCTGTATGGAGGTTAAGCTGGTTTTCCTTCCACAACCAATTTCACTTGGTTTGACGTCCTCCTGCTCCGGAGTTCAAAACTATGTTGTTTTCCCTGGAACGCACGATGTTGAATTAATGTGCATGATGATATCAGCGGCTACAAACAGCTGCAGCATTAATTATCTTTTAGCTGTTATTGTGTTGTTTTGCAAGTGAATAAAAGAACAAGTGACCACTGCAACACAAATAATGGCATCCATTGTGTCAAGATGGGGGTTTTTCAGGAAATGAAAATCAATCTGTATACATCAGTGAGACTCTGCATTGTTAGTCAGTGGTGTCACTGATGTAAAGGCCCTGTCACACCTTGACGATTTAGCCAGCGTATGCCGACGTATGAAAAATTTGTCTAAAACGCTGGCACACGTCGAATACGTTATGGGTAAGTTTTGTATACGTTAAGAGCACGCTGGCATACGTCCTAGTATGCTGGCATACATCGTAGTACGCCGAGCTCGTCGATAAATTTTAACATGCTTGAAATTTTTCGACGTATGCCAGCGTATGACTCGCACGTTCCGCATACGCTGGCCATAAGCTGTAGGCATGTTACGCGATCGTTGACACACGTCGACACACGTTACTTGTAAGTTACTCATAAGTCGAAACATGTCGAGGTAATGTTTAGCATACCTGAAACTTATTTCTAACCTATGAGTAACGTGTTGTAGGCATGTTACGCAATCGTTGACACATGTCGACACACGTTACTTGTAAGTTGCTCATAAGTCGAAACACGTAGAGGTAATGTTTAGCGTCAGTGTTCCAGACTCCATGGTTATTTCTTCTTTTTTTTTTTTTTCTTTGGCATGACGGTGATGTTGACACTTCGATTTCTAGTGTGGTTATAATATAATATAATTAATAGGCTGCCGCTCAACGATTTAAATCATAACCACACGAGAAATCGAAGTGTCAACATCACCGTCATGCAAAAGAACAACAAAAAAAAAAACCATAGAGTCTGGAGCACTGACGGGTTCCTCCTGTGTGAACCCCATTTTTATATACCAATTCCCCTAAACGCTGCCAATACGCCATTATACAGTAGCTGTAAGTTAGTAACACGTTCAGTAAGTTCTGTGGTCGTCCGGATGACGTCAAATACATCTACATACGTCAATATGCGTTGGAGATACGTTACACATAGGTTCAAAGTCATTACTCATAGGTTCAAAGCACGTTACTCATAGGTTAGAAATAAGTTTCGGGTACGCTAAACATTACCTCGACGTGTTTCGACTTATGAGTAACTTACAAGTAACATGTGTCGACGTGTGTCAACGATCGCGTAATGTGCCTACAACTCATGGCCAGTGTATGCGGAATGTGTGCGTCATATGCTGGCATACGTCGAAAAATTTTCAACATGCTGAAAATTTGTCGACATACTCGGCGTACTACGACGTATGCCAGCGCGCTTCAGCGTGCTCTTAACGTATACAAAACTTACCCTTAACGTATTCGACGTGTGCCAGCGTATTCGGCAAATTTTTCATACGTTGGCATACGCTGGCTTAAACGTCAAGGTGTGACAGCGGCTTGACACTTCGATGTCTAGTGCGGTTATGATTTGAATCATCTAGCCGCAGCTTTTTAATAGGCTATGCCACGTGATCTTCAGGTCAGGTTCAGCGATACTTCAGGTCAGGTTCAGTTCAGTGATCTTCGGCGATACGCTGCCTCGCGCTATGCATAAGTTAGACTATCGTTGGCATAGATTGTGAACGCCGACAACACGCTCAGCATTCATTGATATAAGTTATGTTTATGTTATCGAAATGTTGTGTGTACGTCACTATACCTTATGAACACGTCCAACTCGTTATGAATACATCCAAAAAAAACATCAATAGTTCTTCGTACACCAGAGTTTTACATACATTTTGATACCTTGCCATACGTTGGCTAAAATGTCAAGGTGTGACAAGGCCTTAAATGCCGTTCCTCACTTCCCTTTGCACTGTTGCCCTTCTATTGTTTTTTTACTTTTGTTTTATTTGTTCCTTACATTTTTCCATGATGCACATATCTGATGTGTTTGTATTGATTTGCTTGTTCCACTTTATGTTCTCCATGTTTGTGTTACTCATGAGACGTTTTCTTTTGGAAACAATGAAACTGTTAAAGATTTATTTTGTGTTTTTCAAACTTCTCATTCTGTTTTTTAATAGTTGCTTGTATGTTTTGCCTAAAGAAGGAAAACTGTGAATAAAGCAGATAAAATATTTGCACAGCAATAGTTTTGCAATCACCAAACGTTGGCTGTGTATCTGATCCCCCCTCTCCATCCCCATACCACTACCACCTGAAACCTTTGGTGAGAGTTAAAAAATAATCTTATATGTTTTTGCAGGAAGGGTTTGCCCCGCCCGAAGGTGACTTGGAAGAACAGCAATGTCAAGATGAACAGGACGAATATTAGATTTGTTTGACACAGCCTGTCTTATGAAACATGCTGTCAAAATCAATCAACAACAGACTGTAGCTTACACTTCGTGGAATCGAGCAGCAGTTGTATTCATGTTTGCACCACATTGATATTGACAGAAACCTGCTCAAAATGATATTTTGATCCAGGTTTCTTCAACGAAGCATCATGCACTTTTTACAAATATTTTTTTTTTGGAAGTCTGAATGCGTGTGCATATACTTAACCTTAGCAGCAGGCTGGCTTGCTCTCCCTCTCTCTGTCTCCCCCTTTTAGCCCAGCGCTCGTTAATCAATGAATAAGGATCTGGTGCTCGAGTGCCAAATCAATGGTGACCGGTAAGAGCATTGCTGTAAAAAAAAATTTGCAAGGCGTTGCAAACACATTCGTTACAAGGATGCTGTAAAAGAAACAAACAAACAAAAAAAAGGTTTGTGCATTAAAATATGGGCTGTCTTTTCATCTTATTTATTGCTTTTACAATTATTCAAATTGCACCATGAGTTCGGTTTAACTGAGACACCAATCCAATTGATTTGTGTTTCTTGTATTGTTGGAGCCATTGGTACGACTGCACTGAACATGGGAGAATATTACGTTCTTCTACATTCCTTATGCTACTGGCTAGCATTTGTCAGCAAAGAACAAAGCTTTGAAAATTGTTTAAATGACTTTATTGTATGTTGTAAATATAAAATGTTTGAGAACATGCTCCATGGAACATATTTTAGCATAGCAATAGCAGACTTGTTTATGATTTTTGCACGTTTATCCGAAGCTGCTCAAAATGCTTGAATCTGTCCTTTCTGCATGTACAAATCAAGGGTTTTGTGACTTTATTTTTTTTTATATATATATAATTTGGAATAAAGAGCGCTCCAGGTATATCGTGTTTCCATTCTTAGCACGTGAACAAGCTATGTTCTGCATAACTTCTGCTGAGTGTGCAAATGGGCTCCATCAACGACCAGAATTTGGTGTAAGCTCTATTAAACCATACTGAAATGATATGTAGGATTAAAAGATAAACTGAATTGTCATATTTGCCAGGTTTTGGTTTACTCTGTTTCACCAAAAATGATTACTTGGTTTCTTGGCATTATTTTGCATGCAATCACGTACATATAATAGACTCTGGAGTGGGAACATGTTCTGCAATTGCCTGTGTGCATACCAATTACGTTACAGCCAAAAATGGTGTTGTCACTTTTGTACTCTTATGTATATGTTCTTTTGGTGCAGTAACACCAAAGCCTAAAACATGGAAATCTTTAAGACAAGATATGCAGCCGTTTTAGGACCTTCTGCTTTGGCTTGAACATCACTTTGGAACCAGATACCAAATAGATGTTCATCGAGTGGTCTGAAGAGATGGAAATCACATGATGACACATATGAACTATAAAGGGGGTGCATAAGCACTTCTCATCCCAATTGCCTTCTTATGATCAACCAAGAGTTCTTTTAGAACACCCCTGGCACTCTTTTATTAAATTTGAGGTGTGAATAAATTGTTGTTTCCACACTTCCATTCGGCCAACTGATAAACATCGATGTTGAAATGTCAAAAACAAGAATGCAGTGATTGTTCATTTTTAACTTTAGCATGGGTGATGTTTACAAGAGTCACAACGCTTGTTTTCATGCGAAAATGTTCATCATCCGTTGCCAATTCTCATCGATTTATTAAATGTTTTCCACCATGCCCACTTCTGTGAGATCCTGCTGTTTGTCCGTGTGTCTATGTTTGCTGTTTTATTTTATTTTATTTTATTTTATTTTTGAAGAGTTCTATTGTTAACAGAATTATGTTGTGAGGGTAAAAATTATATTTTGATAAATGAAAGGTTTCCTTTAATTGCTATTTTCCATAAAAGGTTTCTTTTTTTCCATAAAATTCCATAACACCCGGTTGTAACACACAGGGATGAGCATACATTGTCTCAGGTGCCATTTCCTCCATAATCCACAAACTTCTTCATATCGAATTATCCCCTGGTACAAAGCTTCACAACCCCCCCCTCCCCCACCACCCCCACTTCCACACCCCTTCACATAACACTCTTCTGGTCAGATACCAGTGCAGGGAGTGAAAACAAAAACATGAGTGGACACAATTAATGTGGGAAGTGAGTTAAAACCTCTCACCTCCTGGACTCAAAATGGTTTGGAAGTAGTTAAAGGAGGGTTCTGGCTCACCTGGTAAAAAGTGTTGGCTCAGCCATTAAAATATGTCTTCAAATCTCAGACAGCTTAACCCTAACTGAAATAGCTCCAGCAACACATTTTAGCAGGTAGGCCAGAAACCTCCTTTTGGAATTTTAAAGAAATTAGACCAAGTGGGTTTTCGACCATCTGGCCACTCATGAGAGACTCATGCACCGCATGCTTTTTTTGGCATAAAGTGTTGAGGCTTGTGGAGGAGCTTTTTTTCTGTATTCTTGATTGAGGCTCATGAAGAAGTGAGAGAAGAATGGAAGGGGAAAAATGGAAAAAGAGAAACACCAACAGTGGAGTTGAAATGAGAATTAGATCAAGGGGAGAGTAGTGGAGCAGCAGGGGCCACCAAAAGAGGGAGATTCCCACACCAGCAGTACCACATTTTCTAATGTGGTTATTATTGACCACCTAATATCCCTGTACATGAAAACCAATGATGCCAGTCTGGGAAATGGTGGCATTCTGAGAAATAGGTCACTTAATGTCGTTGACCCCTGAATTTGGCAATATTTACTAAAATGGCAATAGTTTTTATAATTTTCATGTTACAATACCTTGATATACATCAAACTGATCCTAAGACAATAGGCTATAAAATGCAATAACAAAAAAGAACATGTGGCTGAAAATACTAAGTACAGAACCAATTTTATTACAAATTTTGCCCCAAAAATCCAAATTTTCATATTTTTCAAATACTTTTAGCATCACTCATCACATGCATAAAATAAAAGTATCAAATATTAAGCATTCAAAAGTTTCTCTCGGGTCTGCTGCAGTTATTCATATATAATACATTGTATTATCTTCAGTGTAAATCACATTTTCATCACATTTTGTCCAAGATGCCTGAAAATACCTGAAAATGGTATTATTCAGTACTCATGGCATATGACCATTAACTTGATTAATGTCATATTTATTAAGAGAAAAATTTGTTTCAAATATTATATTGTCACAAGGAATTATATTTGTTGATGCGTATATCAACAACACACAAGGATGCATCTAGGATTTGTGTAAATGGGGGGGGGGGGGTACAAATTCTTATGTACTATAAATATTTTTTTAAATGGTAATTTTTCAATGTACTTTGTTGAAAATAAATTTCAAAGAAATATTGAGGACTATAATGGCTGTTTGTACAAACTCTCCACTTTTGGCATCAAATGCAATCTTTCTAACAAAATTATCAGTTACTAAGATAAATGCCAGGAAACTGTCAACATTATTGTTACATATTATGTTGATATCGAGTCTGCATCTGAGTCTGAATTATCACTGTAAAATGCAGAGAGAGTAAAGGGAATTTGAACATGATTTGTCCCCTCCATTCACCAAGGCTTCACAGGTGTATGCTGCTGTGCATGGTTGGCCACTCTCCAAGCAAGAACACTCCACTGCACAGGTATTGGGTTGACAGTCACACACACAAGGTCATTTAACAACTCTGGAGCAGCTGGCGATTGACTCATCATTTGAGGCTGGAGACCAGTGCCACCTGGGCTGTGTTCGAAGCCATATGCTGTTGCATCAGGTAAGGTTGGAGAAGGGTAAGCAGCTTGTCTCCATATTAACAGCTGATAAGCAGAGCGAAGTAGATGCAGACTGAAAGCGTCTTCTGTTGGTGGTAGTTTCTTTCCCTGGATGTTCCTCTGTCCAGTCTTCTGACACCTCAGGGCATTCAATGACATGCAGTTTGTCTTGCCATACATGTAGGTCCACAAACTTTGTGGCTGCCATTTCTATCTCCTTTGAAATGTTTTGCTCATCAAATCCGAGCAGACCAAGAGGCTGGAACTGGTCGGCTTTCTGCATCATTGTCCTAAAGGCAGTGTGCTTTCCATGGCCGAAAAAAGAGCTTACCGTATCACAAGTCACGCAGTCGACTGACAGAAGAATTGTCTGCTGTTCAGTGGTGAGTGTATCATAGATGGTGTGCACAGGTATATAACGGGTCTGTGGTAACGAGCCTCAATGGCAACCAGATCACCATTGGGTACACCCTGAAGTCTGGTTATCATGTCATCATCTTGCTTAGCCTTTGCAGCTTGAAGAACTCGGGTGTACATGTTGGGATGCTCAGGGTCATCTTTCACAGATGACTCTACCATGGACCAAGATAATCGGTGCTTTGAGCTGCAAGGATCACTACAAATAAAACAGCGAGATTTCCAGTCAAACTTCACAACTGATGCCTTGGATCTTGTAAAGCGGTTGGCACACCCACCACTTGCACCATCACCATTACCACTACTAGAATTACCACCATCATCCAAAACTACATCAGAGTTATCAACTGTTTTAATAGCTCTTCTGATGTGATGTTGGCTTACATATGTTGATCTGCATTGTCTGTGATACCTGAACACCACTGTTCCAGAAATTATATCAGATTCATGGGCCAAAAGTTTCTGACCAACTGAGTCATTCCGTTGTCTGCATGCTGAGAATAAGGACCGTATTTTGTTAAGAACTGGAGTGACTGGCTGTTCCTTTGATGAAAAGTATTTTGTGCAGAAAAGACATCAATGTCAATGGTATCTTCTCCCTTAGCTTTCTTGGCAATGGGAGCAGTGTCAAATTCTGCATCCATATTGTAATAATAGACTGTTCAGTGGTGTTGAAGTAATCTTGAGTCCACTAAGACAAAATTTGGATCTGCCTGCAAGCGTAAAAAATATTGGTCACCAATAGTTTGGCAGAATAAGTCTATTTAAACCATTAAATTTAAAATAATTGAATGCAAATTCATAAGTATTTTAGACCGAGGGATAAACCCTATTTGTAGGACTTTATTCTTTTAGGGGGGTTATTTTTCACAACACCATGGACCTTACATAAAATTTATGCAGTAATGACTTCCATTTTAGACACATTCTCATGACAATACTATTTAACCCCAGCTCAACAGCCTGGAGGCAAAACATTCAGTACACCACATGTTTTTCCATCAGAAAATTTGCAACATGGTAATATATCTTCATCACAAGACTATTCATAATAAAAAAAATTGAAACAAATATTTTCATACTTACATTTTAACAGAGAAGAGGGTGTCACAAAAAACATGCTGCAGTATGTGTAGTCTATCGCATCTGTTCAAGTGTGACTGACCTAATTTCATATACATTGTAAACTCATGGCTGATGAGAGTGCTATTTATAGCAGTGCCACATGTGGGGACCATATCAGGAATGTGGGGGTCATCTCAGGATTATTGTGGCATATGGGATCATCTTATATCATCCAACATTCTTTGTCAGGGGCATTATTTTAGGGTTCGTTCAGGGTTTAGGGGTGGCACTTTTTTAGTGCATATGTATTTAGTGATATTGAGGAAGGGGGAGGGGGTGTTAGTTCATTGGTATTTGTAACCCCCTCCCCCACCCCTTCCAAAAATTCTGGATCTATCCCTGTGTGTTATTGATATACTCATCAACAATTATAATTTCTTACAACAATATATTATTTCAAAGACATTTCACATGAAATTAATGGTCATTTGCCATGAGTATTGAATAATACAATTTTCAGGTATTTTCAGACATCTTGGACAAAATGTGATGAAAATATGATTTACCTTTAAGATAATAGAATATATTATATATGAATAATTGCAGCAGACCCGAGAGAAACTTTTTAATGCTTGATATTTGATACTTTTAAATTATGCATGTGCTGAGTGATGCTAAAATATTAGAAAAATGCGAAAATTTGGATTTTGGGGGCAAAATTTGTAATAAAATTGGTTCTGCACTTACAATTATCAGCCACATGTTTTGTTTTGTTATTGCATGTTATAGCCTATTGTTTTAGGATCATTTTGATGTATATCAAGGTATTGCAACATGAAAATTATAAAAACTATAGCCGTTTTAGTAAATATTGCCAAATTCAGGGTCAACGACCTTAATTGACCTATTTCTCAGAATGCCACCATTTCCCAGACTGGCATCAATGGTTTTCATGTACAGGGATAGTAGGTGGTCAATAATAACCACATTAGAAAATGTGGTACTGCTGGTGTGGGTATCTCAATAAATAAGCCTCTTTTCTGGCCTCCGCTGCTCCACTAAGAGGGAGTTCACATGGGGGTGAACATCAGCTGAATGAAACAGCAAGAATAGGAAGGGGTTGATGAAGAACAAAGCAAATGATGAAGAGATGAAGGAGATTGGGGGGGGGGGAATCTCAACCTGGAAAAAGGTCGTGTTTTGGAATGGTGTTGTGGGTAAGAAGAGATCAAGAGTATGGATGGGAGGTGACTGAGGTAAACAGCTGTCTCAAAGCCCTGGAGGGAAGGATGGGACTAAACAGACTGGGGAGGTTGGTTTCTCAAGTGAGAGAAAGGATGGACAAATGAGTGGAGGTGAGCAGTGAGCAGTGAGCTTGGACTTTTGGAGTTTAAGAAGAAGAGGGTTACTGTGAGACCATGTGTGCCCTGTAGAAATTTGAAAGGGATGGAGCCAAGAGAGGGTAGAGAGTGCAAGACCAAAAAGGAGACAGTGGAATACACAGAGGCCACACACCTGTCTGCGATGTGAGTTGTTTCATGTGTATGCAGAATCATTTTCTGGAAGCACAGCTGTGCTGCTGATGCAGTGCCTCTGTTACAAGTAAACTTGTCCTCATTTTGCCAACTTCAGAAGGATGACAGGCTGAGTCAATGCACCTGGTGTTATTTCAACAGAATGACAGGGGCTCAAACTCAAGATCCTAAAATCTTAAGCCAGCCATCTTAACCATTAAGCCAACATCAGGCTTGATGTGAGAGTAACAGGTTGAGACATTCAGCTTTGTGACAGGAGATCCCAATGATTTTGAGGTTCTTGCTTTCCATGGCATTAATAAGGGCAAGGTGTAATAGGGGGGCAGCCAAAAGGGAAGATAAGTACTTCATCAAGCTGTGAATGAAGGCCTTGTAGGTTGTCAATTGTTCAGGTTAGCGAAGGAATGAGCTTTTCTGAAGAAGGATGCCCAGTTGGTAGTTGTCTTTGGAGGCTATCTTGGAAATATGGTCTGCCCAATAAAGATCATGGTTGATGGTGAAACCCAAATATTTCAATGACAACTTATTTAAGTGATTTGTTTAGGAAGTAGATGGGAGGGTTTGTAGATGGTCCTTTCAGAGATACGGGATGAGTGTGTGGGCTTTGTCAGTGATGAAAGATATATTTCAAGTGTTTGACCAGCTCATGATGCTGTCAAGATCTGCAGAGAGGGAATAAGCTGCTGCTTGCCTGTCTTAAGGATGAGAAATGATACAGCAGAGGATGGAATCATCAG